>NC_052502.1:54840414-55072985 GCF_016617805.1 Bactrocera tryoni | reverse complement strand
TATATATGTAACTTATTTAAAAAATAATAATAAATTTTATATAAAAATTAATATTAATTAATAAGTGAAATTTTTAATAACTAAATTTCTTCTGCCAATAAAATTATAATATTTTTTTTTTATAAAATTATAATTTTTATTTTCAATAAAATTATATTTTACATTTTTTTTATAAAATTATATAATTACTCTCTAAAATGAAACCTATATTAGCCTATTTTTAAGCACTTTTCTAATTACGTAACCAAAACTGAAATTCTCATTTTTCATTTTCACACACAATTTACGCCATTTACATAACACAAGCTACATAGTTTAACTGGTGTTGCGAATTTGTAGGTTATAAACACTTACTTTTAAGCTAAACACACACACACACACATTTGTACATATAGACTGCTTAATTGCTCTCGTTTCATGGTTTCAATGCAACTCTGCCGTGCTGCTGTGACCTGCTTGTGTTGCCAGCGAAAAAACAATAAGTTTGCTCTAACAGAAAACAAAAACAAATGCAAATGCAAATACAAATACAAGTAAAACAACAATCACAAGCGCCATTGCATTATTCTAGCCTAAAAGTACTAACTGTAAATTAGTTATTATTATAATTATTGTTAAGTACGAAATACATGAAATTATGAATAATTTTAATTTCGATTAATTATTTACAATTACAACAAACATATGATACAGTGATACTGCTAATTGTTAAGTAATATTTTTTCTGAATAGCAAACGGTTATGTAATGAAGCTGCTTGTACCCCCACTTGCTCACCATTGACTTCATACATAGCATTTGCAAACGATTTTTGTCGAACGAAGAAATCCAAACACACGAAAGAATTAAACCGAAAACTGTAACGATTATTAATACGCTACCTTAGTAGTAGCCATGCATATATACATACATATTTACAACAATAAAATAATAATAAAAAATAGTTTAATACACCGGAAGGCACAAAACAACCGTAAGCACCTATACACACACATACACACAAAATAAATATAAAATTTAGTTAATAATGCCACCTTAAATGTCTACAAATCAATAAAAATGCATAAATACCTATAAACAACAATAACAAATACAATGCAAATGCATTAGATATGTTATAGTACGAATTCATTATATATATATATATATATATATATATATATATGTTATATAATTAGGTGATAACAAGCAAAACTGATGTGTATGCATAAAGCAAGTTGAACAAAGTTGAAAACTTAAATTAAAAAAAATTAATATGAATTTTAAAAACTTAAAAGATAACAGAAAAACATTAAAACTAATAAAATATTGAAAAAAAATTATAGTTGTCGTAAATAATATACATAGTATATGTACATAATATACAAATATACAACAATGCATTGAACAATTTATACTCGTAACAGCAACAACAGCAACAACAATATTGTACAACATATTCACACTGAACAAAAAATACAGAATTAAAAACAACAAAAAAACAAAAGAAAATAAAAACAATAACAAATTGCATAAAAACAGTGAAATTAAAATACTATATACTAAACGTGGGTGTATATGGTCGGTAGGTATTCATTTGAATTAAACAAATATACATACTTATATATATATTATATATATTAATGCATTATTGAGCAAATTATTATCGAATAAAAAATTAATATGTGTATAAAAAACAAAATCAAATTCAAACTGTCTTTCATTGCATAGTACTTAACTAGCTACTAAGGGTTAAGGAGAAGAACACAAGAAGAAACAAGAATAAAATGTTGAAAGCTACAGGGGCGTTTCCTATACCATGAAATGGTATAGAAAGATCTTTAACTTGATTTTGTTAAATCACTTTGTATGGCGACTATATGCGATAGTGATAGGTCTATTGAAGGTCAATTAATTATCGAAGGAGACCTAAATTCCAGAGCCGTAGAGTGAGGTGTGCCAAACACGGACTCGAGAGGAACTCGAGGCATTCTAAAAATGGCTGCGCGGCTAGGTCTAATAGCGCTCAGTACGGGAAATGCAACCACGTTTAGAAGACCAGGATGCGAGGAAACCACACCAGACATTACCTTATCAACAGTACGCATAGCAGGCTCAATAAGGAATTGGAAAGTCCTGGCAGCGATCATCATTACATTTCTTTCATGAACAGTGGAACAAACGCTAACCAGCACAGGAAAAATACTGGAACACGAAATTGGAAAATTTCGAAACTAGATTCTTCGAAATTAGTCTCCTCAAGAGACGACCAGAGCCCATCTAGCAACTCCCCCAATGCTTAATATAACAAGAGCCTGTCAATGTCCAAGCTTCCGACAGCAAAAAGAAGCAGCAATTTACTGGTGGACTGAAAATATCGCCCAACTCAGACGCACATGCCTCCACCTTTGCAGATCCTACACGAGATTCAGGCGCAGAGGAGCCGCGTCCCAAGAAGTCGAGCAATACAAAGCAGCAAAAAAGGTGCTGAAGCACGCCATCGACGGCAGTAAAAAGAAAAAATAGGAGGAACTACGCGAGGATATAAACAGAAACCCCTGGGGACTCGGGTATAAAACAGTAAGGAAGAAACTCGTCGCTCGAGCAAAGCCAGCTGACTTAACCGCTGACAAAATGGATCACATCACAAAAATAGTTAGTTAACCAGAACATACTCGATGATTTCCACAAAACCCCCAATTTACCCTCGAAGAGCTGCAACTAGCCACTGGCACTTAAGACCAACAAATCACCCGGACCAGACGGGATCCCAACAGAAATCCTGAAAAAAATCGCGGCAGAGCAACCGGTATTACTATTAAATATGTAGAACACGTGCCTCGAAGCCGGCATATTCCCTGAACCCTGGAAAAAGCAACGGCTGGTGCTAATTAGAAAAGGTGATCTCAATTTGCCACCAGCATACCGTCCACTATACATGCTTGATACAGCAGGAAAGCTCTATGATAGGCTACTTAAAGCCAGACTCATAGCGGCTATTAACGAAACTGGAGGACTCTCCCCTAGACAACACGGCTTTAAACCCGGCAGATTAAATCTAGGAGCTCTATGAAAAGCTACTAAAAACCAAGACTCCAAGCGGCTATCAACGAAACTACAGGACTCTCCCCTAGACAACACGACTTTAGACGCTATAAAATGCGCAATTGAAAATGAAATAATGTAAAGTATTATTAACAGAAAACTGCTGTACCAAACTAAAGAGGGATCACAACAGATAGCGGTCACGTCAGAAGCAGCACAGGGCCCATTCTAGGCTCAGACATCTGGAACATCATCTACGACACTGTACTAAAACTCGAAATGCCAAACGAATTAATTGGCTAGAAGAGTCACAGAAGAAACGCGAAGAAAGCTTAATCAGGTCATGATACGAACGCACGCATGGCTCGAATCACACTAGCTCTAGTTCATTGCGGAAAAAACAGAGCTACTACTGCTAACAAATAAGCACATACCCGTCGAAATAGGTATGCAAAGGACTATGGGTATTGTTAGGACATAAAAATCAGTAAATTACCTAGGCAAAAATCTGGACCACAGGCTAATCTCCTGGGTACAAGTCCAAAACGGAGCAGAATATTCTGCGAAAATCATCTCCCAACTCAGAAGACTAATGGCCAACATAGGAGGCCCAACCAAGAAAAGAGAAAGCTCCTAATGTCGACGACAATCAGCGTCCTTTTATACGGAGCTGAAATCGGGATGTAATCAGATGCGCTTAAAAAGGAAAACCGGCGTAAGGTAGGGCCCAGTGATAGTGACCTGCAAGTGGCAAGTGGCTCATACCGTTGCTGTGACGACAGCATTGATGATGCGAAAGGCATATTCTACCCCCTCACCCGCACAAAAAAAAATGTATGTAATAGTGGTCCGATATGAACAATATATTCGGAGATTGTAGCGTTATCTTGAAAAATTAACTATACCAAATTTTGGAAAGATAACTTATCAAATGCTAGAACTTGATTTTGATCTTCTTCTTCTACTTTACTGGCGTAGACATCGGTGACACGGTTTCGCACCAATTCAAGATATCAAGTGCAGCGAGGTTTTCCTCCACTTGATCTATCCAATTGAGTCGGTCCTGAATCGCAAGCCTTCAAAGATGGAGTGTTCTTTTCCATCGGGTCGACATGACCTAGCCAGCGCAGCCGCTGTCTCTTGATTCGCTGAACTATGTCATTTTCGCCGTATATCCCGTCGTTCATGGTTTTATTGACTGCAGAAACGACCATAAATCTACGTAACCTATCAAGACATTGATCCGAATTCTATTCGGCCAAGAGCTATTACTATAACTTCACAATATCAATAGCATGTCGAACGAAACGATGCATATTTAAGGTAAACGGGGTGTTTCTAACTAGGGCAAAATTCAATTTAAAGCAAACATGGATTTGGTTAGGTTAAAAAGATCGATCCCCGAGGACGACGGTCCATAGTGATATCCAAACACTCATAATTATTGAAAGAAAAGAGTCTAAATGATCCAAAAGGCACTTTGAGCCGGCCACAAATTTGTTTGTGAAACTAAAATCAGTTCCGTCTGTTTCCCTACGTTCGCCAAAGGTACAACCTCAGTCTTGCAATAGCTGAACAACAAGGCGTTAGTATTGTTTTTAGTGGTCTATTTTATCAAACTCATCATTAAGTTTAAAATTTCATAATTTCCATTAATCTTATACACCATCGAACTTTTGAAACTTCTTCGCGGCAGTGTTGGGCGGAACGGATGGGCGAAACGATTTGTAGTATTTGTATTGGTCCTCGAGGATCAAAGCAAAAACACTGACTTAGTTATTATTCTATAATTTGTATTGAACTGGTGAGTTACAAAGTCCATGAGTGGAATTAGTAGCTCTAAACACTGCACACAGACGCATTAGTAGTTGAATTGAATTTAAACGGAAGTACCTAACAATTCCTTGCATACTTTTAGGCATTATCATTTAATACTGCTTAGAGTTGCAGTATTCCGCCATATTTAAAGTTTATCTCATATCATCAGCTACAAATCCAATATTTATGTGGTAATACTTTTTACAACGGTCATTTGTAGCATAGTTCTGAGAATTTCGAACCAGTTTTGCAAAATTATAGTAAAAATATAAAATTAAATTTAAATCGAAGTAACCTAAGTATTTCTGGTAGAACCCCCAAAGGTGAGCTAGTGACTGATGCCCAAAGCATACTGAAATTAGAGAGTGAACACTGCTCTAACCTGCTGAATACAGTGAAAGCTTACCACCAGGAGATGGTGAACGCGATTCCCCAATCGACGACGATGGAGCAGACGTTTCATTGCCCGACCATGAAGAATTTCGAATAGCAATTACCCGTTTGTAGAACCACAAAGCGGCGGAGGCCAATGGACTGCTATTCAACTATGGTGGCGAAGAACTGATAAGGAGCATGCATTAGCTTCTTTGTAAAATATAGTGGGACAAAAGCATGCGCAACGATTAGAATTTAAGTATGCTCCGCCCAATCCACAAAAAGGAGACTCCACAGTCTGCGCCAACTACCGTGGGATGAAACTCCTCAACATATAATAAGCATATTGGACCTCTCTGAGTCGTTCGATACCAAACAAATTTTCAGGCAAGGTGACTCCCTATCGTCATTCATTCTACTACTCGAGAAAATAATTCGAACTGCCGAGCTGAATAAAGAGAATACAATCTTCTACAAGAGTGTCACCATACATCGATCGATATCATACACGACATTGACATACTTAGTTCAGCGAATTAAGAGACAGCTGCTAAGCTGGCTAGGTCATGTCGTCCGAAGGGATGAAAACACTCCAGCTCTGAGAGTATTCGGCGCAGTACCTGCCGAGGTAAGCAGTGAAAGGTTAAGGCCTCCACTCCGTTGAAAAGACCAGAAGGAAAATGTCCTGACTACACTTGGAATTTCGAGTTGGTGCTCCTAGTTTATTGATCCAGGACCAATATCACTTCACGCTCTCAATTTTATGCTTCTAAAACTAACATCTCGACGCGGGAGATCAATGGGATAGGATCCATACAGACACAATCATCTCTACATATGTACATTCGTACAGAAAGTTTAAAATTTTTTGAATATACATACATATGTACATACATAAGCACATTTACGTCCGCATTTAGATATTATGAACAGTTGAACAAATTTTTAGCGAAAATACCCAAATTAAAAATAACTACTGAGCTAAATTTTAACTAGAAAGTTCACATTGGCAAAAAGCTGAACAAGCAAGAAACATACATACATACATATGTACATACATATGTATATATATAATTTTTACATATACGCACATACAAACATACATACGTACTTAAATGAACTTATGTTATATTAATAACAGGCAAGGCACACCGAAAGTGGATGGATTTGTAGCTTAAAAAAATTAAAAAAATTTTCTGATTATTAAAATTAAAAACTATTTTCTTTTTACAAAAGTAATTTTCTAAAATTCTACAAAGTTGAGGAATGAAGCATTCATTGAGACCTCCCATTCAACATTGACGAAGGTAAATCCCTGGAATAAAAGTTAACTTTTCTCTTTACATACATACTTGCACAAACTTATGTAAATATGTATGTATGTTTGTATATACAATCATTCATGAGTAAAAATTGTTTACAAAATTTTCTATTGAAGCACAGGCGTACATACATACATGCTATACGTAGATACATATATGTATACAAACATATGATTTTGCTCAATTCGTCAGAAAACATCTGATGTTATGAACAACATTTTTCATTATACGTTCCACTATGTAGATATTATACTCTTTATGTACTATGTATACATACACATATATGCATATATATGTATATTGTAGATGTAGATCAATTGAGTGGCTTAATTGGAAAAAATTTACTGTACTACATACATACATAGATATATAGTATATTTTTCCACAAACTTACGTCACATTTGGCCTCATCCGCCAGGCCCCCAAAACTTCGTGCGTGACACACATTCACATATATAAACACATATACATAAAGAATGGCGACGAGCCCACAACGGAGAACGGCATTCGAAAATACCAGATTGTTGTTTTTTGTTGTTTAGTTGTTGTGTTGCAAATAATATTTCGCATAAACTGGCTTTGCTGATTTTATGTATGTATGTATGTATGTACATACATATGTATATACTTATATACCATGTGGATATGTGAGTTGGAGGCCGGGCATGAATACGTAGTCAATGAAAAGATATAATATAGAGATATTGTTGTTGCTTTGTCAAAGACTTGTTTACGAACGCTATTTCTTATACCCTCTACATAAAAGCGAGAAATAAAGGAATATATAAAAATACTAGGGGATCCGGCCACGCGTTGCTGTGGTTTATGTACATTTTATACTATTATTCATAGAAAAAACTATTCAATACAGTGTAAATTTTATTTAGAATAAAGGCGAAAATGTTTTCGTAGGTATAAGAATCCAAGGGATTGTACTTGAGGTTTAATTTCGAATATGTTCATACGAAAAAGTTTCATCGGAAAAAAAACGAGTTTAAAGCTGCTTTCTCAATGTCTGGTTACCAGCCTTTCTGTCCAATTAATAGATTGTACTTGATAAACATCAACAATAGACGTGGTTATAGGAGATGTCCGCTTAATAGAGCGCCCATTTAATAGAGCTTTCACTGTAGTTTTTATTTATAAATTATTTTAACTATCTTCTAAGTTGGTTCAAACTGGACACAGTGTGCTAAATTTTACTAAAACCGGTTCAGTAATTTATGAGTCCCTCGCGGTCAAACAACGTGACTCTTACTTGTTATACAAGTATATAAAGGTATCAGCAAAGTTTTTTCCGGTTAGTCATCTATAATAGTAAATATATGTATGATAAATATAACGGGTGATCCAAATAGAGGTACTTTTTTCAATAGCTTTTTTTGACAGATCACGCATGAGTCGTGTCATTCCATCATGGAACACGTTCAACTTTATTATGAAAATTCAATATTCGACCGAATAGCCCACGACCAGCACGCAGTGAAAAAATATAGCAGCCGTAGCGGAAAGTATACACGAAGACAACCTTCCCAAGCGACATTGCTGCGCTCTATGGACTCTTGAAAAGTTCCAAGAAGATCCAACGTTTTTGAGCGATGAAGCCCATTTTTGGCTAAAAGGGTATGTACAAGCGAAATTACCGCGTTTAGGACGAAGAGTAACCCGAAGAGATTTAAGAATTGCCATTTCATCCCGAAAAAACAACGGTTTCGATGCCGGTGAGAACGTAACCGTTATCGCGCCGTGATAACCGACTATTTGATGTCTGAAATTGAAGCTCTTGATCTCGGCGATATGCCATTTACCACACATCGCATCAATCAATGGATTTATTGAGAGAACACTCGGGTGAGTTGATAATTTAATGTTTTAGGCCGATCGATTGTCCACGAAGATCGTGTGATATCACCTATTTTTCCCATGGTGATATGTAAAGTCTAAAGTCTGCCCGCATAAACCGCTTTGATTCAGGCCTTGAAACAAAACATCACTCGAGTCATTCGTCAGTTACCAGTCGAAATGCTCGAACGAGTCATCGAAATTTGGACTTAACGGATGGACCATCTGAACCGCGGCCAACATTTGAAAGAGGTTTCCTTCAGAATATAAATACCAAAGGATGTTCTTTCGAATGATATGAAGCATTACCCATTAGAAGTCTGTGTTGTTGTTTTTTTTTAAGTAGGGAACCTCGAAATGGATCACACATAAAGACGTTTATTCTGGAATCATGTCGGGTTACACAAAACATACTGGACTCTGTGGCAATGTCATTGTATGTAGGGTATTGCGGCAGGTTTATATATGTGGATATACATACATATGTATATACATATGTATATGAGCGGACAACTTGTTTTCATGTACATATATACTTTTTATTTATTTCGTCAAAGACGGCTCGTATGATTTTTAGTGTGTACACCATATTTTCTTCATGCATTCAAACAAACATATGAAATGTAAAAATAATTTATAAAAAAATCTAAAATATGATCAGACAAATAATGAAAATTTGGCAATGGAATACTGCAAAAACAAAGAACGAGAACAAACGTAGCTGTAAATATAAATACATACATATGTAGATATTCGAAAAATGTAAAAAAGTAGGTGTAATGTCTGAAAAGTATTGACTTTATAAAAATAGGAATCTCTTCAGATTCATTTAGTTTCCTTGAGCTCGTTTTCTTAAATACCCATAACCACATATGGAACAACTAGAAAAAACAGCGAGATGCAGATCTCACTGGAACTCCTAAAGGCAAGTCTTATGTTCCATGTATGCCTACTTGTTGTTGGATTAATGTATCGAGAAAGCGCCTTGAATTCATCGCAAATCTGCTTATGCTTTATTTTTATTGCCATTAGTTTAGCTGCCTGACTGAAAGTGTGATGTCTAAGGTCTTGCAACCATAATCTCGCAAGGACGGGAAAATCAAGAAGGAAGTGTTGAGATCACTATACCAAGTAACCTCTATGACCAACATGCAAAAAATTTAAATTCACTGCCTGCATCCTGATCGAACGCTGAGCAGTTGGAAATCCCTTCAATTAGCGAATAACCATGATGAAGGGGATGAACCTTGATGCAGATCTTACTATAACTATTGCGATTTAATTCGGACCAGAAATACCTAGTAGACAAAACAGAGCTGAAGTGAGACCCATCCAACAAGTAGTGAAACGAAGGAAGACAACACAGTTTCGACCTGTCCGCTAAACTAGTCCATTAGCCAGAATTCGAATTTGAAAAATCATTTTAGGGAGATACATATTTTTGAATACCTCAATTATTATGAAACAAAGAATTTCTAGACTAGAATATTCCTTTAATTAGAGCAGGCAAATACGAGGGAATAACAACTAGTGAAGTTAAGTTTAGTTAAGGCAAGAAGTGATAGGTAAGGCATTAAGACATCGAAACAATTATCACATATCTCTAGACCGAGTTGAGTTCCGCTATATGAGAAGTGGGCAGTGGGCAATGATATCCATTTTTTCCAAATCCCAAATTTTTGTCCTAAGCCAAATCATGATTCCATATCTTAATTTAGTGCTTAGTTAGACGGACGTAATGCAGGTCGCATCCTGGGTAAGCCTAAAAGACCTGCGGTCTTTCAGGCCATTTCAACTCCTGGACGACTTTAGCTTTGAAAGTGGTTTATGAATAGGATTAGCTCTATAGGAATTTGCTAGAACCCTGAGCTGGTGGTTGTGGTATTCTGGCACCTGAATGGCTGACGGGCTAATGTCGCAAGACCGATTGGAAGTTCTACATCAGGCCATTCTACGAGCAATAGGATGGGGGAAGCCGGTGGAAACCTGGCTGCAAGCAACGTAGATAGAGCCTTCATAAGCAGCGGAATCGCCAGCACTAGCAAAAGAACTTCTTGTAGGCTTATGAAAGGCTCTACAGACGATAGAATCAAGCCAGCGGTAGCTAGACCAAAGTATAATCAAATTGGCAAAAAACAATGGGACTTCAGCATTACCATATTTCGCAACTTTTATCAAATATATGTACACAGACACATTATAATAAAAAAATTTTTGCTTTTCATAAAAAAAATCAAATCGTTGCAAAACCTCAAAAGTGATGCTTTGATTTTTGGAAATTAGATTCAGGATTCGAAAGGTCGATCTTCATATTTTATGAGAGTATCTGAAAATCTGAATTCTGCTTTCCCCAGACTGGATATCGCTTCCTTATCTTATGGGTCCGGTTGTGACAGTTGTCGCATTCACGACTTGGCTCCCACGTCACCGTTGACAGTCATAACTTCGAAGACATAGCTAATTTCATCTATCTTGGAACCAGCATTAAACAACAACAACAATTTAGTGCAGAACTGCCAACAGATGCTACTTCAAACTGAGCAGGCAATTGTGAATCTTTCGACGAATAAAAACCAAATTCTATAAGTCTTTCACCACCCGCGTCCTGTTTTAAGGCATGGATAATGGCTTCATCTGATGAGTCGGCGTTACGAGTTTTCGAGAGAAAGGCTCTGCGGAAGATTTATGGTTCTTTGCGCATTGGCAACAGCGAATACCGCAGTCGATGGAACCATGAGCTGTATGAGATATATGACGACATTGACATAGTTCACTGGCTAGGTCCTGTGGTCCGAATGGATGAAAACACTGAGAGTATTCGACACAGTATTCGCCGAGGAAACGAGAGGAAGAGGAAGACCTATTCCGTTGGAAAGACCAGGTGGAGAAGGATTTGGCTACACTTTAAATCTCCAATTGGTGCCAAATAGCGAAAAGAAAGAACAACTGGCGCGCTGTTGTAAACTCGGCTATATCTGAATCAAATTTTGTACATATGTATGTACATAGACAAACTTCGCATTCACCAACAAAAAGTCCTTGCTCAGTGACAAGTTTTCTTTCAAGACAGCAGCAAGTACACACATACAAACACACATATGGCAAAATTAGGTGCATAGTAACGGCAATAATTCGAGAAGCATGCCACTGCGAACTATCGGTCGTAATTGCCCCACAGAAACACATGCAAAACAAAATTACAAACTTGTGTTGCTGAATTTGGCAAATTACAGAAAATTACATTGCAACAAATGCAATTACTGACGATGACAGCAGTGATTGCCCGCATGGTGAACAGTAGGCCGGGCAGTTGCTTGTATCGAAATCTTGCTGTCCGATAGGAAAGCTATAGCGTTACGGGGTCTATGTAATTGTTTGATAAACCAATCTTCAGATTTCAGTCAATTGACCGCCGCGGCTGCCTCGAATAAGATCCAAATTTCGACCACTTTTTGCAGTAATTGAGGATGTACATATATCACTCATATCGAGCTCGAGCTTATCTGCGTAGATAAGCGATTTCACATAACCCTCAAAGAATAGTCTAGCGTTGTTAAATCGCGCGGTTTAAGAGGCCCCGTCACAGGCCCACGACTACATCAGTGTCCTTCAATTCAAGCACGAAAAACCGATAATCATGGCTCCATAGCGTTTCTCATTGACTTTAACATCAAGAACGGTTGTTGCAAGTTATGGAAACATCTTTCAAGATAAAAATGTGGTTGGTTGTCGTTGTCCGTCGAGAAGCAATAAGCGCTAAAAATAATGTTTTCTGTTGATTACCGAAACTTTCTATTGAAATGGTATCATCAGAATGTTGATAAATAATGTAGATATGCAAATCGGCTTCTACCACAACCGATTTCAAAGCAATGTAGGAAAGAATATCGAAAAGAAAATAGTTTATGTGTCGGTAAGATAAGAAATCAACGTTTTGTGCCATTCTTAGAAAGAGTTGTTTTACTGTTCAGTTTAGTTTAATGAAATTTATTGAATATTCCTTCTTCTTTTTCTTTATTGCGGTAGACACCGCTTACGCGGTTATAAGTAGCCGAGATTACAATAGCGCGTCAATCGTTCTTCTTTTCGCTGTTTGGTTTGGAGGTTCCAAGTGTAGCCAAGTCCTTCTTCACATGGTCTTTCCAACGGCGGGTAATGAGTCGAATACTCTCAGAGCTGGAGTGTTTTCGTACATTCAGACAACATGACCTAGTCGGTGTAGTCGCTGTTCCTTAATTCGCTGAACTCTGTCAATGTCGTCGTACATATCGTATATCTATCGTTTCCATCGACTGCAATATTCGCCGTTGGCAATGTGTAAAGGACCATAAATCTTCCGCAGAACCTTTCTCTCGAAAACTCGTACTTCCGACTCATCAGATGTTGTCATTATCCATGCTTTTGCACCATATAACAGAACGGGAATGATGAGTGACTTGTAGAGTTTGGTCTTTGTTATTCGAGAGTGGGCTTTAGCTCTCAAATGCCTCTCAGTCCGAAATAGCACCTGTGGACAAGAGTTACTCTACGTTAGATTTCGAGCCTGACGTTGTTGTTGGTGTTAATGTTGGTTCCAAGATAGGCGAAATTATATACGACTTCGAATTTATGACTGTCAACAGTGACATGCAAGCCAAGTGGCGAGTGCGACGACTGTTTGTTTGATGAGAGGAGCTATTTTGTCTTTTCTATTTTCTAGTGAAGTCTCCGTCCATCTTTAACACCTATATCCCAACCTCTTATTTTTGTTTCTAAAGCAGAAGTTAACAACGAAAGCAATAATTTTTCAAAGATTGTTTAATTTGATTTTGTCACGTAGGTAAATACATAAATTAAAGCCGCTTTCTGTGCCACCACGCGCCGTCACACATACATATATACGTCACTTCTTATCGGCGGCTGATATAAAGTTATTAATCACACTTCACTTTCAACGTTATGCTTAAGCTCCTGTGCTAGCTTCTGTCTCTTATCAGCTAGGAAAAAATAATCACACAAACACACGTACACGTATTAAGGCAATAGCTTGAGGCTCGCTGCTGGGGGGCTGCGGCATTGATCACTAAGGTTGGGTGACGCAAATTCCTATGGTGTAAACATTTTTTTGTTTTTGTGCTCACATGTATTTTTACTAAAGATAATGGCACAAAAAATGGCAAACAACTGCCTATTAACAAAACAAGGTGCTATTAGTATATACAATATATTTTACAAATACATATACAAAAGTACATAACTATGTAGTATATATTCTAGTTGAAATATATTATAATTTGTCGATTATTAATGCCGTGTACAATTTAATTTAAAATTAATTTGTATGTTTGTTGACTTATACACCTCTAGAAAGATAAGGAAGCGATGATGTTTTCCAAAGTATCACGTGATACATTGGTCAAGTTAATTAAATAACTGATAATACGACATTTATATACAATTATTTAAAAACACAAGCAAAGTACTAAATGTATATATGTATGTATGTATGTCCGTTTTATCCTTTCCATTACAAATAGCGGGTGATCCAACTAGAGGTGGCGAAAATTCACGTTTTGTACAGAATTCAAATTATGGTCAACATAATCGGCCTACTGAGTGCACTATCCAGAACACCATCACCCATTTTGAGACCCAGCATTAATGATTGGATGATATTCGAATAGACCATGTTCAGCACGCAGTGTTGAAAACATAGCAGCCGTAGCTGAAAATGTACGCGAGGACTGTTGCTCGGTGCCGTTCGCAGCAAATACAGCCTTTGCAAGAACTTAAGCCGCTCGACCTTCTCAAGAGACATCGCTTCGCTCTATGGGCTCTTGAAAAGTTCCAAGAAGTTTCGAATTTTGTTCAGCGATGAGGTCAATTTCTGGCTCAATCGATATGTAAACAAGCAAGCTCACCGCATTTGGGACGAAGAGCAAACTGAAGAGATTCAAGAGTTGCCATTTCATACAGAAGGCCATTTGAAGGAATCAATATTTCTTCAAAAATGATCCCATTGGGAACGTAACCGTTAATGGCGACAGTTAGCGCCATGATAACAAACTGTTTATAACTGATTCAACAAAACGGCGCCACTTTCCATACATCGCATCAATCAATGAATGTATTGAATGATATGTAAAGTCTAAAGTATATGCGAACAATGCTGCTTCGATTCAGGCCTAGGATCAAAACATCACGCATATCATTTGCCAGTTACCAGTCGAAATGCTTGAACGAATCATCGAAAAATGGACTCAACGGTTGGACCATCTGAGACGTAGCCGCGACCAACATTTGTTCATAATGTTCTTTCGAATGATAGTAAGCATTTCCCAATATATTTAAGGTTTCTGTGTTTTTTCTTTAAAAAAGTAAGGAGCCTCGAAATGGATCACCCTTTACATACCAAATCCTGGAATCTATGTACAATTTTCGAAAAAACTTCTAGTTCAATATGCAAAGATTTCTTCTGAAACCTTTTTCGCTGATTGGGTTATCCAGTTAGAGTTGAAAAAACTGATTGATTACAAAAATCACCTAATCTGGAAAATAACCTCGTGATTATCTTTAACTACACTAAACTATGAGAAACTGTAACAAGATAACAATAATGCCTTGGCTGTTAGTCAAAATAAAACTGAACTGATTTATTTAACAGGCAGTACAAAACAGGAAGTACAAAATCTTGGATGAACCCCTTGCCTCATTGGTGGACTCTTGTCTTTACCCCGTCGAAAAGGTGAAGTACTTGGACCTCATGCTTGACAGAAAGCTATCATAGAAGCCCAATGTTGAGAAGAGGGTGCGGAAGGCATTAGTTGCTTTATATTGTTGGAAAAGAGCTATTGGGACCAAGAATTGTACGTTAGCTTTAAGAAACCGTAGTTAAGCCAATACTGTTCTATGGTGTATTTGTCTAGTGGAGGGCGCTCGGCAAAGCCACACTCGCCAGTAGCCAACGTGCTTAACGAGCATCAACGGTGCACCACGTACAGCACCAACGTGGGCACCTAATGAAATTCTACACATAGCGTCGTCATAGGCGGCAAATGCATTGCTGCAAAGATTGCTACCAAACCCCGGGAAGCCGAACACAATAATCTTGGGACGTTCTGAAATCATGTCGCACTTCAATTACATCCCTGATAACCTCCGGTAGCAGAACTGTTATACACACATTGATTTAGCTGACAATGAGCTAAAATCTGGTCAAGGAGAGCATGACCTCAATAGATATAGCATCAAGCTACTTCCTTTGCCTGGGTGCCTGGTCACAGCGAAATCGTCGGTAAATGTAAAGCCAATGAGCTAGCTAGGTGTCCTAACTGGACATTAGTCCGTTGACATTCACGCGGTGAGTCTAAAGAATTTGGAGTACATATGTATGTATGTATTTTGTCAAAGTTGCATGGAAGAGGATGAGTTGGAGACATCTAGACACTTCCTCCTTCACTGTCCTGTTTTCGCCAAACTAAGTTTGAAGCATCTTTGTTGTTAAACTTTCTACAAATCCGTCGAATTGGCTGGTGTAGATATTAGCCAGCAAAATAAATTTGTAGCCGGCTCTAAAGACTTTATTGATTTTCAAAGGTTTTTTTGTATTTTAGGAATTCTGAGCATCACAACAAGAGTCTCTAGCGGTCCAAGTGGTATTATTCGTGGTCTTACGGCCTATTTAACTAACATAACCTAACCTAGCCTGTAATTATAGTTTAATAACCCAATCATGATGTTATAGCTTCGGTGCAACCGAAAATAACATTTTTCCTAGCTAGCGATATTAGTAATAAATTCTCACAACTATACATAGTCCTTTTAAAACTTCGATGCCTGCCGATCGGAGCTTAAGTGTGCTCACTTAATCTATTAACAGCTTAGATTCGAGAAAGCAGATCAAACACTTCACCATCTACTTGTCAACTTAAAATCCAATTTTGAAGGAAAAAGAAGTCACCTTTATTATGCAAGGTCTAAACTAGTTATACCTGTCAAACTTAAAACATAGATGGATAACGAAGTACATACATACAGATCATTTGCAACTTAGTTTGAATATTAGGATTGGTAATTGTAACCTTGAAGTCCAATATTTAACGTTTTTAATCTTGGAAGAAGTGCCTAATTAGCTAGGCTAAGTGCGCCGTCTTTAAAGGCGTTTTTCTCAACCGATCTTCATGAAATTTTACACAGGTTTTTTTGATATAATTCTTAAAGACTTGAAAAAAGGTTTTTTTAAAGATTAAAACTATTTGAAAAAAAATATGTCGCAAAATTTTATTTTTTTTTTGTAAAAACGTCTGCCAAAAATCTAATTTTCAGTTTCTTTCCCTTCTTCCAAGATTTAAGTTAAGGTTTTAACTAAAACACGTATTTTTTCACTTTAGATGATCCTGTAAGGAGTTATCCTGCCAACGCACATTTTTTCTAAAGGGTCTCCGGAAAAGGCCAAGTTTAAAATATTTGTTTTCAAAAATTTCAGAATTTCTTTGTTAAAAGTGTATGTTTGTAACAATAAAAAATTCGAATAATTTGTAAAATAATATAAATAAAAAATTCGAATAATTTTTATATAAGAAAAAAGAATTTGAAGAAAGGCTAGTTTTTACCCGAGTAAACCCTTGTTTCTAACCTAAAATCAGCACCTAAAGGAGGAATCCGCATAGTTTAAATAACCGAATTGAAGAATCAATGGTTTCATTTAATATTGCCGGAATAAATAAAAAAACTGATAACTCACTTTGGATTTGGAAAGAAAGGCGGATCAAATAGAAGAAGATAAGGTATTGAAAAAAAAGAACTAAAAATACATACATATGTAAATAATCTTATCCAATTAATTCATATGAAGGTGACTACCAAGCATTGGTGTTAGCGCTTTCATTATGTTATATATGTAAGTATTTATTTTGATATATACTTTTCTTCATTTCGTTTCACTTATCAGAAGCTGATTTCGCATTCCCTCGACCGTATTGTATGTATGTATATGCACTTCTTTATTCACTTATTAATGTCAAAAGTTCCACATTGAAAACGCCAACAAGACCACAAAGCTGAACACAATACAACGTTTAAAATTGCACCTAAATAAAGTGGACAAAAATAAATAAATAATCTGAGTATGTAACATTAGAGAGGATAGATTTACAGTGAATCAAAAAAAAAAACGAAAAAACCCAAATGTGGGAAATGTTCTACGGATTATTCTGAACAACCTTGACTAAGAGACTATGGATCCGGTTTCGAACCAGCGACTGATAAACCGAATTTTTTTTATGAATCATAAACATTCATTCGTCAGTTTTTGAGATATCCGAATGAAATTTAATACGTAGAAGCACATATTTTGGAATTCTATTGATCGTTTGTCGGAATCGGTCAGATCGGACAACATCACATATCTCCCATACAACTGATTATTCAAAACTTTTAAACTTCGCTTTAAAAATCGCATAACTAAATTTCATACCAATATTTCAAAAATGGACAGACAAACGGACAGACAAACGGACAAGGCTAAATCAACTCAACTCGTCACGCTGATCATTTACATATATGTATGTATGTATGTATACAAACATTATAGGGTCTCTGATCTCTTGGGTGTAACAAACAGCGTGGCAAACTTTATATACCTTCTTCAGAGTATAAAAATCAACCCACTCTAATATACACATACATATGTATGTACAGTCAGCAAGATTTGCATATTATTTCTTAGATAAATAAATACATACGCGCTCACATACATACATACTTATGGGTACGTAAGTATGTCTGAAGGTTTTGTAAAAGAGCAATAAACAAGTGAATCATGTCGGAAAAGGAGGCAGCGCCACCGCAAAATTAGCAAAACAATAATATTTTCGCTTTTGCATTTTGATATGTATGAATGTGTGCACCTGTTGTTGTTATTTACTAATTTATCAAAAGGGGGCTCGTTACTAGTTGTAGATAAATATGCACATACATATGTTTATGTATATATTTTCAATGGAAGTGAAGTGCCAGATTTAACTACGTATCATAAATATAAAGTTGAAAACAATAACATTTCAATTACTGAGTGGAAGGACAAGCACATTCAATGGAATTGCCAATGAACTGCAGAAAAATCGTATTAACTATTACCGATCAACATGTACATATGTAAATTAAAATATTTATATATTATTATGTGTATATGCCTGAGTTAACACTCAGTTACTACCGTATATATGTAAGTATAGTGAAAATAGTGTTGATACTAACAGCGGCTACCGGGTCAATAACCAGAATCGATTGTGACTTTAGGAACTAGCGCTACTCGTATCTGAAGCAAAACAAGTACTGAAGGGCTAAGTTCGGAACTAACTAAACATTTTATATTCTCGCAATTTGAAAAGATAAAATGTGAGGAAATACTTTCAGGGATTATATAAGGGAACACAAGCCATGGTAAACCCCAATTTCATTCTGGACTAAATGAAATCGTTATATGGAAACTGAGGTTATTCATTGATCGATATCGCAGATTGCAGCATTGAACTTAAGTACATATGTATGTATATCCAATATTATAAGTACCTCCGCTTAATTTTGCTAAAATATCTCACATAGTCGTTGTATATGAAATGAAACCAACAAGAAGTTTGAAACTCATGCATAATTTTTTTCAATTATATTATATAGGGAATATGGGAGCTAGGGAATATTTTAACTCAATCTTATCCAGTTTAGGCATTTCGTTATATCATTATCAGAAATATAAGGCAATTTCCTTAAAATACCTCGCAGATCATCATGAATTTCAATAATATTAAATAGATGAGGTAGTATACAGTCAACCAGAGGCGCCAAATTATAATATTATATTTTTACTAGTTATATGGGGACTAAAGGAAGTATTAACCCGACTTTACAAATTTTTAGTACAATGCTCATTATTAAAATATTCTCCCAGAATTTCAATACCTTCAATGGCAATAGTCCGATTATGCTGGAATAACAACCACCCTTGAGTGTCATTAAGAGATCTTAAGTTTTATCGCTTGCACAGTCACTTGGAATTCAACCCGCCTGGACAACGAGTCATCTATATATGACCTTTTTTAGGTCCTAAGGAGTACTCCAAGTCAAAAAACGGATTTTTGAAAATATTAGACAAGCCTCACCCTTTTATGTAAAAATGTAAGTCTTGGGCTATCAATCGGCTGAATATCGTGGCAAAGGTGAGCCTAAGCCGAAAAAACTACGCCAAAGCAGGCCAAAAATAAAAGTTATGTTGAAAGTTTTCTTCGAATATTAAGGTGTAGTGCACACCAAATTCCCTCCAACTTGCCGAACTGTCAACAAGGAATACTATTTCAGTGTTATGCGTCGTTGGCACGAAGCTATTCGTAAAAATAGGGCGGAATTATGGGCCGATAACTCTTGTTTTTTGCACCACGATAATGCACCGTCGCATACTGCATTGATTTTTCGCGAGTTTTTCGCCACATTTTCAACCAATATCGTGTCGCAATCACCTGATTTTGCTCCTTGCGACTTCTGGATATTCCGCAATCTTAAACGACCGCTCTGAGAAAACCCTTTTGTGTCAATTGAAGACGTTAAACATGAATCGCTACGCGCTTTGAAGACTATTCCGGAAATTGACTTTAACAACCGCTTTGAGGATTGCAAAAAAAATTGTCACAAGTGTGTTGTGTCTTATTATTTTTTGCTCATAGTAGTATGTAAAACTACATGAATCTCTTTCAAACAAAACCAGTTTACTAATATGTAAAAGTCAAATTTTTATCAAGGATACTGATTGCTTCATAGACACAAAATAAAATGTGGTAATAATTTTTTCGGAGGATGGAGTCATGTGTAGAAGTTCACGCAAGTGAGGAAAGTTCTCTGATCGCCATAAACTTGGGAGTGGCCAGAAAGAATTCTTTTACATATGACTCAAGCAGCTCACAACTTCTGGTCTTTGACCAAGTATCCTATGGGTAGCCTAAGAGCATCCGTTCGAAGAAGCGCTAAAGTGAGAAGGCGAAACATCCCCTACATAGGGTTGTGCGCTGGGTTTGGGACCCGCCACGTAAAACACTATACCAATGAAAAACCACCAACAGACTCGGATGAGAAACCCTCCTTTTGATGACGACCATGGCAAACGAAATAAGGACTACGATATTAGGGCATGCACCTGGAATGTCCGGTCCCTTAATTGGGAAGGTGCCGCTGCTCAGCTGGTTGTTGTCCTCGTGAAAATAAAGGCTGACATCACCGCCGTCCAAGAAATGCGATGGACGGGATAAGGACAGAGACGAGTAGGTCCTTGTGGTATTTACTACAGTGGCCATATAAAGGAGCGCAAGTTTGGTGTTGGATTCATGGTGGGAGAGAGACTCCGTCGCCGAGTACTATCATTCACTCCGGTGAATGAACGTCTAGCCACAATCTACATCCAAGCGAGGTTCTTCAACATATCGCTGATTTGCGCCCACTCCCCGACGGAATAAAAGGACGATGTGACCAAAGATGCCTTCTATGAGCACTTGGAGCGACCCTATGAGAGCTGTCCCCGCCACGATGTCAAAATCGTGCTCGGCGACTTTAACGCCAAGGTGGCCAAAGAAGGTATCTTTAGCACTACGGTCGGTAAATTCAGCCTCCACGACGAAACATCCCCAAATGGGTTGAGGCTGATCGACTTCGCCGGGGCCCGAAATATGGTTATCTGTAGTACTAGATTCCAGCACAAGAAAATACATCAAGCTATCTGGCTGTCTCCGGATGTTAAAGCCACCAACCAGATCGATCGTGTTGTGATAGACGGAAGACACGTCTCCAGTGTTTTAGATGTGCGCGCTCCGAGGTCCTAACATCGACTCGGATCGACACTATCTTGTTGCAGCCAAGATTCGCATCCGCCTTTGTGCAGCAAAAAACGCACGTCAACAAACACAAAGAAGGTTCGACGTCGAGAAGCTACAATCACAACAGACATCCGAACGATTTGCTACTTGGCTTGCACTCCTGCTCTCTGAGAGCTCTCGTCAACAACTCGGTATAAGGGAACTGTGGAACCGCATTTCAAACTCGTTACGTACAGCTGCAACCGAAACCATTGGTTTTCAGAGAAAAGAACAGCTGGTACGACGAGGAGTGCCGTGTCGCAGCGGAGAAAAAACAGACTGCCTACCTCACAACGTTACGATCGACCACAACACGTCCGGGATGGGATAGATACCGAGAGTTGAAGAGGGAAGCGAGACGCATTTGATAAGCTGGCCGACAGGGGTAATGCTCGAAAATTCTACGAAAAAATGCGGCGGCTTACAGAAGGTTTCAAGACCGGAGCATACTCTTGTAGAACCCCCGAAGGTGATCTAGTCACCGATACCCAGAGCATACTTAAATTATGGAGGGAACACTTCTCCAGCCTGCTGAATGACAGTGAACGCACAACACCAGAAGAAGGCGAACCCGATTCCCCAATTGACGACGATGGAGCAGACGTTCCATTGGCCGACCATGAAGAAGTTCGAATAGCAATTACCCGCCTCAAGAACAACAAAGCGGCGGGGGCCGATGGATTTCCGGCCGAGCTATTCAAACACGGCGGCGAAGGTAAGGGGCATGCATCAGCTTCTTTGTAAAATATGGTCGGACGAAAGCATGCCCATCGATTGAAATTTAAGTGTGCTATGCCCAATCCATAAAAAAGGTGACCCCACAATCTGCGCCAATTATCGTGGGATAAGCCCCCTCAACATCGCATATAAGGTTCTATCGAGCGTATTGTGTGAAAGATTAAAGCCCACCGTCAACAAACTGATTGGACCTTATCAGTGTGGCTTCAGACCTGGAAAATCAACAACCGACCAGATATTCATCATGCGCCAAGTCTTGGAAAAGACCCGTGAAAGAAGAATCGACACACACCACCTCTTCGTCGATTTCAAAGCTGCTTTCGACAGCACGAAAAGGATCTGCCTTTATGCCGCGATGTCTGAATTTGGTATCCCCGCAAAACTAATACGGCTGTGTAAGCTGACGTTAAGCAACACCAAAAGCTCCGTCAGAATCGGGAAGGACCTCTCCGAGCCGTTCGATACCAAACGAGGTTTCAGACAAGGCAATTCCCTATCCTGCGACTTCTTCAACCTGCTCCTGGAGAAAATAGTTCGAGCTCCAGAACTAAATAGAGAAGGTACCATCTTCTATAACAGTGTACAACTGCTGGCGTATGATATTGATATCATGGGCCTCAACACCCGCGCCGTTAGTTCTGCTTTCTCCAGGCTGGACAAGGAAGCAAAAACACAAGCAGTGAACGAGAGCAAGATGAAATGTCTCCTGTTATCAAACAAACAGTCGTCGCACTCGTGGCTTGGCACTCACGTCACTGTTGACAGTCATAACTTTGAAGTTGTAGATAATTTCGTCTATTTAGGAACCAGTATTAACACCACCAACAATGTCAGCCTAGAAATCCAACGCAGGATAACTCTTGCCGACAGGTGCTACTTCGGACTGAGTAGGCAATTGAGAAGCAAAGTCCTCTTTCGACGAACAAAAACCAAACTCTATAAGTCACTCATAATTCCCGACCTGCTATATGGTGCAGAGGCTTGGACGATGACAACAACTGATGAGTCGACGTTGCGAGTTTTCGAGAGAAAAGTTCTGCGAAAGATTTATGGTCCTTTGCGCATTGGCCACGGCGAATATCGCATTCGATGGAACGATGAGCTGTACGAGATATACGATGACATTGACATAGTTCAGCGAATTAAAAGACAGCGGCTACGCTGGCTAGGTCATGTTGTCCGAATGGACGAAAACACTCCAGCTCTGAAAGTATTCGACGCTGTACCCGCCGGGGGAAGTAGAGGAAGATTAAGACCTCCACTCCGTTGGAAGGACCAGGTGGAGAAGGTCCTGGAATATTCAATTGGCGCCACGCAGCGAAAAGAAGAAACGACTGGCGCGCTGTTGTTAACTCGACTATAATCGCGTAAGCGGTGTCTACGCCAATTAAGAAGAAGACGAATAATTTTTTCAAAGCTGCACGAAGCTTTAAATCAATGTCTATGTACACTGTTTACTTTTTCGCACGAACTTGTTTCCAATTGGTTGAATTTTCGGGCCTGGCAGTCCACAAACAATATTCGCAAATTAGCTGTTGGTGCCACATTTTTGCAAATAATATTCGTAAACATATACATATGTATGTATGAATGTAGAAATTAATTTGGAGATCGTTGAAAATTGAAATTGTCAGAACGCCAAGTACGCCAAAACGGTAAACCGAGCGATCGTACAAAATTCTGCATGTATATATGAATATGTATGTTAATGTATGTATGTATTACTACACTTTTGCCTGTTTCGTATCTCTCCCGCATTCTCTTATGTACTTAAATTTAATCTTCACTATTTGAACAACGTTTTTTGTTTTCATACAGCCATTGTATATACAGGGTGTTCCAAAGTAAACAGGACTTTAATAAACAAGAACAAATGGTTTTTTTGACAAAATCAATTAATTTTATTTAAAATAGTCTCCTTCTGCTTCAATACAGCTTTTTGTACGGTCCAAAAGCATGTCAAACGAGTATTTAGCTCGTTGGCCGGTATGGCCGCCAGTATGCCGGTGCAAGCCTTTGCAATGGCCTTTACGTCTGCATAACACTTTCCTTTCATAGACAAATGCATTTTTCCGTAAAGGAAGAAGTCGCATGGTGCCATATCAGGGGAATACGGAGAGTGGTTACTGGTTAAAATATGATTTGTGATCGTCGATCGATGAGACGGTGCATTATCGTGCAACAAACGCCAATTTTCATCTTCGCGATATTCGGGCTGAACACGTCGAATTCGGCGCACCAAATGCTTCAAAACTCCAAATTAGAATACCGAATTAACGTTTTGGCCGGGTGGAACAAATTCTTTCTGTACAATACCCTTGGAATCATAAAAACAAATCAGCAATGTCTTCACTTTTGACTTCTCCATACGCGATTTTTTGGGTTTCGGCTCGTCCGGTGTCTTCCATTCACCACTCTGGCGTTTCGTTTCGGGATCATATTGGAAACACCACGTTTCGTCACCAGTCAAAATATTGTAAGGGATGTTTTTGTCCCTTTTTAACCTCTTTAATGATTTCCTTCGAATCTTAGATTCTGAGCAATTTTTGGTCGTCAGTCAATTTGTGCGGAACAAACCCTGCACACACCTTTCGTAAGTCCAAATGTTCAGTCAAAATGCGATAAATCGATGTTTTGGAGATGTTCAATTCTATTTCCATGAATTTCAATGATAATTTCAGCTGATTTTCTCGTGATCACGGATTTTGATTGGCCCACATGTTGATCGTCATTTATGTTCTCACGACCACTTTGAAAACGTTGAAACCACTCGTGCACTCTGCTACGGGATAGGCAATCATCGCCATAAACTTGTTTCATCAATTGAAACTTTTCGGTTTACCAATTTTAAAACAAAATTGAATGTTGGCTCTTTGTTCGAAACTCATTTTCGCACCGATAACACAGACATACTGACACTTAAAAAGCAATAACTTCACTTCCAATCTATGAAATGTCATGAAATTCTCACTGGACAATTGATAAAAACAGCACATCAACATATACATACATATGTAGATGGCGCCACCAGGGAGCGCTAGATTCAAAAAGTCCCGTTTACTTTGGAACGCACCTTGTGTTTACCTTTCGCCGAAGCGCACATTTTTATCTGATGCACGTGCCAACATTTTTGACTCCATGAATCTGATTCAGCATACATAAATATATTTTCTTCTTTTTACTTTTGATCAAAATTCCAAACTATGACTTCGGCTCTCATCGAAGAGATAAATTTTACTCTATGTTACTCGCTATTGCTTGATAGGGTCATATATTGCTATGCTACCATGTGTAATAAGTCAAATACAATATAATATTTATTGTGAAGAGCATATAGAATGTATCTACTTGCTTGGCTTGAAATGAACAATAATAGCTTATTTACCTCAACTTAATTTTTTTGTATTAAACTAATTAATTGAGTTGTCTTAACAGCAACAGAAATCTTCAAGTGTGTGTACATACATACATACATACATATGTGTTATATTCATTTTCGCCTAACGAACAATTGAAGACAGCAGCTTTTTATACTCTCGCAACAAAGTTGCTAAGGAGAGTATTATAGTTTTGTTCACATAACGGTTGTTTGTAAGTACTAAAACTAAAAGAGTCAGATATAGGGTTATATATACCAAAGTGATCGGGGTGACGAGTAGAGTTGAAATCCGGATGTCTGTCCGTCCGTCCGTCTGTCCGTCCGTGCAAGCTGTAACTTGAGTAAAAATTGAGATATCATGATGAAACTTGATACACTCATTTCTTGGCTCCATAAGAAAATTAAGTTCGAAGATAAGCAAAATCGGCCAACTGCCACGCCCACAAAATGGTGAAAACCGAAAACCTATAAAGTGTCATAACTAAGCCATAAATAAAGATATTAAAGTGAAATTTAATTATTGCATTATTGAAATTGCATTAGGGAGGGGCATATTTGGAAAAGTGGGCGTGGCCCCGCCCCCTACTAAGTTTTTTGTATATATCTCGGAAACTACTATAGCTATGTCAACCAAACTCTACAGAGTCGTTTCCTTCACGCATTTCCATATACAGTTCAAAAATGGAAGAAATCGGATAATAACCGCGCCCACCTCCCATACAAAGGTTATGTTGAAAATCACTAAAAGTGCGTTAACGGACTAACAAAAAACGTCAGAAACACTAAATTTTACGGAAGAAATGGCAGAAGAAAGCTGCACTCAGGCTTTTTTTGTTGAATTTAAAATGGGCGTGACGTCGCCCACTTATGGACCAAAAACCATATCTCAGGAGCTACTAATCTTATTAATTTTGCAGCAAAATAAAAAAAATATTTTTAATGACGGATAATGAAATCTCGATTATCACTTTATCATGCGAGAGTATAAAATGTTCGGTGACACCCTAACTTAGCCCTTCCTTACTTGTTTTATGAACAACTAACTATAACAAAAAACTATATAATTTAATCTCGGAAAAATTCTTTCACAACTTTTGTACTTAAACTCTAAAATATGAAATCAGATCCCTGGCGGACAAAAAATAATAAATTTTCACGTAGTTTAATGGCAATACAAGCAGACCAACGCTTAATTCTTACACCTGTTATAAGGCTCGGCTTGGCTTGGTTTCAGTGCCTTAGCGAATTCTGTTTTTTCGGTTACGCTTCATTACGACCTCAAATTCATAAACCTAGGTTGTGGTAAAGCATATCTTTTGCGACCTACTTATACCCGACGTCGTTTCTGGCTTTTTGGTTTTGATAACAAAATATGCTGAGTCGAACCATAAGAGATCCTGTGCTATATCTCTGATGCCAACACAAGGATTTTCAAGGATGGTTTCTTCCATTTTCATTAGGCAAGTTGTGATGACTTCACGTTCATCACTAAATGCTCCGGGTCAATTTTGATCATTCAACAAATTTGTATGTAACACTAATTCAACACAATTTTCTTTTATTTTCAAAAATAATACTGCTTTCCGTGGATGGGCTAATACTAAGGAATCACAAAT
Organism: Bactrocera tryoni; assembly: GCF_016617805.1. Classification (NCBI taxonomy): domain Eukaryota; kingdom Metazoa; phylum Arthropoda; class Insecta; order Diptera; family Tephritidae; genus Bactrocera; species Bactrocera tryoni. The sequence continues at coordinate 55,045,997 of NC_052502.1, read as the reverse complement.
CTTAGAAGTAATACGAAGGTGGGCAACTTTCTAACTGCAAGACTGTTGTGATTAATCTTTAAGGAATTACATGGGTTTACGGGCTTAAATTTTTACGGTCTTATTAAATTCTACAACACCTCTAGGATATTGCACTAAATTTTCAAGTTGAACCGAGTAAGTTTCAGAGATACAGTCTTGAGAACTTATGCGCTCGGGGCTAGCTAGACTAATGCACGTCAGTGTTTGTTTTTGAGGTCGGTTGGCAAGGTTTCTCGAGAACTACTCAACCGATCTACTTGAAATTAATATACATACATATGTCTTTGAGATACAATTCTTAAAGACGTGAACGAATTTTCACTGAAATTTTCTTTTTTTTTTGTAAAATTGTCTGCCAAAAATCTAAATTTATTTTTTTTTCCTTCGTTCAAGTTCTGTGTTAAGGTTTTAACTAAAACACGTATTTTTCCACTTTAAATGATCCTGCAAGGAGCTATCCTACCAACGAGGGGTCACCGGATATGGCGTCGCAATGGCCGAGTTTAAAATATTTTTTCCAAAAATTGAAGAATTTCTTTGTTAATAGTGTATGTTTGTAACAATAAAAAATTCTAATAAAATATTATTTTTTTTTATGAGAATAAAATTGTTGAAAAAGGCTGTTTTTACACGAGGAAACCCATGTAACCCCTTAATGTGTGCTCTGATGAGCCTGCAAATTTGTCGGAACCTCCGATATCGGAGCACTATAACATTAAGATCGAAATAATGTTCTGGTATGAAAAACATTTTTTATTTGGAAAAATATTTTCACCAAATTTCGCATGCATTATTGCCAAGATAGCCCTACAAGCTCAGAACATATTGCTCAGATCGGGCTTATAACTGCCATACAAACTGCCTGAACAAAATCTTTTTATATTCTTATACATACTTACGTACTTATATACCATAAGAAATAAACTGTACTATAAGTACGAAGCAGCCAAAATTAACATTGTCATTATTACCGTTATCAACCTGAACCAACAAACATCAACAGTGCGCTCATTGGCACACTTTGAATGTCAATGTGAGGGCCAAAAGCATCGCACAACGCGCGAAATGCAACAAATTCCGATGATGGACACACATACAAACACACACATCGTTACCAAAAAATGTGTCTCACTGTTTATAAAAGTCAACAAATACAAGCAATTTTCAAGGAAACATTTAAACCAACATTTTTTATATTTTATTTTTTTTTATCAATGTTATTAGATACCGCAGCGTGATAAGCAAAAAAAGAAAGCTTAAAATGAATTGCTGTTACACATATGAATGTATGTTTGTACATACACACATACTTATATATACATATGTTTATATGTGTAGATGTATTATATATCAATTTTTGAAGAAATTAGCAACCTTGAACAATCAGCAAAAAACGAAAAATTGCGCGAATCGAAAAGCTGAAATTGTGATTGTGTGATGTTTACTGACGCCACATTAAAAAGAAACGCGTGGGCGGCGGCGTAGAACAGACGAAATTGTGGAGGTTTCAAACAAGCAGCCATACATTCACAACTGCATACGTATACGCATAAATTAATTTGAAATAGAATTTGGAAATTCTGTATAGTAGACAATAAAATTTCTTTTTAGAAAATTTAAACAACAACAGCAACAACTTGACACGCATGACAAATGCTACGTAAAAGAAGTCGTAAATAATTTGCCAAATGTTTAACTTGCACACGCCTCATACTTATGTACATATGTAAATAAAAAATGTGTAAAAAAAATTAAGTAGTTTGCTGACGCAACAGACGGAAGCTACAATTTCTCCGCATATATTTCATTCTTTTTTTATTACTCATACGTGATTTGGAGAGTGTAGACTAGATAGTTCTTGAAACAATATACATATGTACATACACATATACAAATATTTATACTTACTTATATAGTATGTACATATGTTTGTTTATCCATATAATGACTCCCCAAGATTTTGATAAAAAAAAAGTCTTTCATTTATTAGATACTTATATCGATCTAACCTTAAAAAAGAACTAGCGGATTAGTTAGATATTAGTTCGTGAGTATGGCGATGCATTTTCGCCTTGTCTATTGCTTGAACGAATGATAGCACATCTGGTACAAATCACTTAGTTTTGTCATAATCAAAGCTGACACTTGGCTGACAGCTTTCCACTTAACAGAAGACAAATGTGAGCAACAAATTAGAAAACCGAGAACATTTAAATAGCTTGAAGCTATAATATTCCTAGCATAAATAACGGGTGATCCAAGTAGAGGTACTTTTTCAATAGTCCTTTTTTGGCAGATCACACATGAGACGTGTCAAGCTCTCATGTTATTTTTGTTCAGTATTGTTTGACATTTCATCATGGAAAAACTTACGGCTGAACAACGTTTACAAATCGCTCGACTTTATTACGAAAATTCACGCTCTGTACATATGGTCAACATAACCGAACTACCGAGCGTACTATTCGCAAGACCAGCTTGTGCAAGAACTGAAGCTCCACCTTCCCAAGTAACATCGCTTCGCTCAACAGGCTGAGGTTATAGGTCCAAGACGAACTGACGTTTCCGAGCCAATATTTGTTCAGCGATAAGAGCTATTTCTGACTCAATGGATATGTAAACAAGCAAAATTGCCGCATTTGGGATGAAGAACAACCTTAAGAGATTCAAGACTGCCAATTCATCCAGAAATAACAACGGTTTGGTGTGGTTTGTAGGCCGGTGGAATTATCGGTCCATATTTCTTTAAAAATGATGCCGATAAGAACGTAACCATGAATGGCACCTGTTATCGCCCATTATAACCGACTACATATTTGATGTCTGAAATTGAAGCTTGTGACCTTTGCGACATTTGGTTTCAACAAGAAAGCTGCACTTCCCACACATCGCATCAATCAATTACCAGTCGGAATGCTCGAACGAGTCAATGAAAATTATACTCAAGGGATGGAATTAGATGGAATTTGAAGCTTTTGTGTATTTTTTAAATAGGGAGCCTAAAAATTAATCTTCTTCTTAATTGGCGTAGACACCGCTTACGCGATTATAGCGCGCCAGTCGTTTCTTCTTTTCGCTACGTGGCGCCAATTGTATATTCCAAGCGAAGCCAGGTCCTTCTACACTTAAGTTGAATAATACATCAATTTTTTTTAAACCGTCTTTAGAGTTCGACTTGTAAATGAATTTGAAACCCAATGCAAATTCCCATTGTCGTTAACGTGATCAAGATAATGCGTATGTAACAATAAAAAACCATAGAGCTATCATAACAACTACGTTATCACTACGGAAGGGCGGACGTAGGTCACTAACTAAATCATAACACCTTTAGTTGTCTCAATATCAGGTCACATGACAATCCTGCAATATCAACGTGTGCATAGCATCAATAGTTTCCGGAATAATAACTGATTTTGGACGACCTTCAGGAAATTCTACTTACAGTGATCTACGACTTCAATTGGAAACACCATACCACCAATAAAATTTTCATTATTTAATTCCACTTTTTGGCCAAGATACATAAATATTTTAAGTTACCGTAAAGAATACAAGTAGCGGTTGTATGTCAAAACGTTCTTAGTATGAATAACATCAAAAATGTCAAACCATACGATAAATTTGAGAGCTGTCAGATTGCAACACTAGAGCTGTCAAATCCCGAAATATAAAAGCTAACAGCGTAACACAAAAATCAAATCCAATTTCGAGGTGAAACATCCCAACTGAGAAGAATTAAACAGTGTGTTCCGCAGGATGGTGTCCTCTCCCCGCTACTGTTTAATTTTTACATCTCGAAACTCCCACAGCCACCAGAGGGGGTTTCCATAACCTCGTACGCAGATGATTGTACGATATTGACGTCGGGCAATGGAATCGATGGCATGTGTTCGAAGGTAAACAGCTACCTATTCAACCTTTCTCGTTTCCTCACAGCATGGAACCTCACACTTTCCCCCACCAAATCCACAGCGACCATCTTTACGAACTGGACGAAGGAGTATAGACTTGAGCTTAACATTGAAGTCACACTTTCCCCCACCAAATCCACAGCGACCATCTTTACGAACTGGACGAAGGAGTATAGACTTGAGTTTAACATTGAAGTCGATGGCGTGAAAATTCCGACTGTAAATAACCCTAAGATTTTAGGTGTAAGAATAAAGAAGACGTATGTATCAAGTATATTTCTGTATTTCAATCCTGAAACTATCAGAACAACTAATAATCTCTATTAATTCTTTCCTTTAGGTAAATATGTTTACAAAACACGTTCCCTGCGTAACTTTAGAAATTAATTTCACACAGAACTAATATTTACTCTCAGTTAATATAGATAAACACCTAGAAGAAGCATTTATGTACATATATGTATGTATATATGTATGGTCTATTCAAATCACGAGCACCAAAAATTAAAAAATGTAAACACTGCACCGTTTTAAAAATACGTTTATATTTATCTAGGTTTCGTGGATGATGTGTGCTCCCGATTTTTCTGTGCTTTTACGATGACGTCAATGGATAAAAAAGTGAATTGAATATATGTTTCGTCTATTATATCTATACTATATATCAATAAAAAAAGATATACAAGTATATACATATATCGGTATTGTTGATTATTTTATGCGAATTATTTGCTTTGTTTCGCCGACCGTCTCATAAAAAATTCTGATACATAATGCAGAGTCGGCCTGTATAATTTTTCGCTAATACTTCGCGGAATATACATATGGAAGAATTAGAAATGCAGAAGTGCGCTGAGTTTTCGTAGATAGTTGGTTATGTATGTATGTAAGTACAAATGTCATGGTCAGGGTCAGTTTATAGTGCAGTTTTTAGAGGCACATTGTATGTATACATACATTATGTATGTGCTTACATTGTCACTACTTTTGCGTATCAGATTTCATTTAAAATTCTTTATAGTTAGCGCCGTCAACTACATATGTATGTCCATATGTTTACATATTTCAATTTTATTTATACATATGTACATTTTTTGTGATTGTCAGTTTATAGGTGGACGAACACCTTAAGCATGCATTATTTGAATTAATTACTTCGAAATTTCCATAGTGTAACTTGAACCTCGCTTACATTTTAACCGCTTAAATTTTAATCTAATAAATATCTATCAGTAAAGTGAAATAACTAAGTAAGAAGCATGCCAAGCTGTGCTCTACTATTCTTAGAATAAAATCTAACTGGGAATGTAGAGCAGAATGTTTGCTGAGTCATTCAACTTTGCTACCAAACGTAATTACTAATAATAGTAAAAGCGGTATTCGATTCGTCAAACTTTAGAGAGTAGTGAATCGCACTTGATTGTGTTTTTTTTTTTTAATAAAAGGATCGTAATATTTAGATATCTTCCTAATGAGAATTGATATCCGAGTATACAGACTTAGACCAAGTATCCTCTGGGTAGCAGAAAAAAACATCCGTTCAAAGGCAAGCTAAAGTGAGAAAGCGAAAAATCCCTCCCCGCCACGTAAAAAACACCTCCAATGAGAAAAAGGAAACATTCTCGTATGAGAGACCCTCCTTTTGACGGCTGTAACCGCGTGTCGGAGGATGGAGTCATGTATAGAAGTTCACGCAAGTGAGGAAAGTTCTCTGATCGCCATTCACTTGGGAGTGGCCAGAAACGATTCTTTTACACATGGCTAAAGCAGCTCACTACTTCCGGTCTTTGACCAAGTATCCTCTGGGTAGCCTAAGAACATCCGTTCGAAGGTGAGCTAATGTGAGAAGGCGAAACATTCCCTACATAGGGTTGTGCGCTGGGCTTGAGACCCGCCACGTAAAAAACAATACCAATGAAAAAGAAAAACAAAAGACAGCTGCTGGCGTATGCCGACGATATTGATATCATCGGCCTCAACACCCGCGCCGTTAGTTCTGCTTTCTCTAGGCTGGACAAGGAAGCACAGAAAATGGGTCTGGTAGTGAACGAGGGCAAAACGAAATATCTCCTGTCATCAAACAAACAGTCGTCGCACTCGCGACTTGGCTCTCACGTCACTGTTGACAGTCATAACTTTGAAGTTGTAGATAATTTCGTCTATTTAGGAACCACCATTAACACCACTAATAATGTCAGCCTGGAAATCCAACGCAGGATTGCTCTTGCCAACAGGTGCTACTTCGGACTGAGTAGGCAATTGAAAAGTAAAGTCCTCTCGACGAACAAAAGCTAAACTCTATAAGTCGCTCATAATTCCCGTCCTGCTATATGGTGCAGAGGCTTGGGCGATGACAGCAACCGATGAGTCGACGTTAACAGTTTTCTAGAGAAAAATTCTGCGAAAGATTTATGGTCCTTTGCGCATTGGCCACGGCGAATATCGCATCCGATGGAACGATGAGCTGTACGAGATATATGACGACATTGACATAGTTCAGCGAATTAAAAGACAGCGGCTACGCTGGCTAGGTCATGTTGTCCGGATGGATGAAAACACTCCAGCTCTGAAAGTATTCGACGCAGTACCCGCCGGGGGAAGCAGAGGAAGAGGAAGACCTCCACTCCGTTGGAAGGACCAGGTGGAGAAGGTCCTGGCTACGCTTGGAATATCCAATTGGCGCCACGTAGCGAAAAGAAGAAACGACTGGCGCGCTGTTGTTAACTCGGCTATAATCGCATAAGCGGTGTCTACGCCAATAAAGAAGAAGAAGAAGAACCGCGTAAGCGGTGCTACGTCAATAAAGAAAGGATTGATAGGTTCACTGATATTATATTTTGTTTTTTATTATGAAATAAATTGTCTTGCTGCACCATTTGTATATTTCTTGTTGATGTTATAACTAATAATGCTCGTGTGAAGCAATCAAAAGAAATAATGATGCAAATCTGAGAAAAAAGATCTTTCAAGTTTGCAGAAGTATAATTTTAAATCTGCAAAAATTAAGGCCCTGAAGGATTGTCTCCAATCATAATTTGAGGGGTTATATACAGTTAGTATATTCAAAAAATCGACTTTTTTATAATCTCGCAACAAAGTTGCGAAGGAGAGTATAATAGTTTTGTTCACATAACGGTTGTTTGTAAGTTTAGGGTGACGAGTAGAGTTGAAATCCGGATGTCTGTCTGTCCGTCCGTCCGTCCGTGCAAGCTGTAACTTGAGTAAAAATTGAGATATCATGATGAAACTTGGTACACGTATTTCTTGGCTCCATAAGAAGATTAAGTTCGAAGATGGGCAAAATCGGCCCTCTGCCACGCCCACAAAATAACGAAAACCGAAAACCTATAAAGTGTCATAACTAAGCCATAAATAAAGATATTAAAGTGAAATTTGGCACAAAGGATCGCATTAGGGAGGGGCATATTTGGACCCAATTGTTTTGGAAAAGTGGGCGTGGCCCCACCCCCTACTAAGTTTTTTGTACATATCTCGGAAACTACTATAGCTATGTCAACCAAATTCTATAGAGTCGTTTCCTTCAGGCATTTCCATATACAGTTCAAAAATGGAAGAAATCGGATAATAACCACACCCACCTCCCATACAAAGGTTATGTTGAAAATCACTAAAAGTGCGTTAACCGACTCATAAAAAACGTCAGAAAACACTAAATTTTACGGAAGAAATGGCAGAAGAAAGCTGCACTCAGGCTTTTTTTGTTTAATTTAAAATGGGCGTGACGTCGCCCACTTATGGACCAAAAACCATATCTCAGGAACTGCTCAACCGCTTTCAACAAAATTTGGTATATAATATTTTCTTAACACCCTGATGACATGTACAAAATATGGGTGAAATCGGTTCACAACCACGCCTTCTTCCAATATAACGCTATTTTGAATTCCATCTGATGCTTTTTCTGTATAATACGAGTATATACATTAGGAACCAATAATGATAGCGGAATAAAACGCATAATGAAATCTCGATTATCACTTTATCATGCGAGAGTATAAAATGTTCGGTGATTAGTTCTTATACATAGTATCTCTTGAGAATCATTGTTATCATCATTAGTGTTCATTAATAGTAATAACTCGTGGGGTGTGTGACTACATACATACATATGTACATACATCGTTAAACGGAAATTCGAAAGAAACACAATAAAGCAATAAATACATACATACATGGAATCACTAATATACTTATTAAGTCATACATTTTCAAAGCAGTGACAAATCTCTTTCAGTACTCAACGATTCACTGGCAATCCACCTTCTTCCATTAACAGAAATTCAAACGCTTACAGGTACTTACATACCGGTAAATGCCTCCCATTCACGCTGTGTGAGGAAATAAGCTCTCACCCTGACATAAATAAATACATTCACATATTATTATACATAACATATGTACATATATAGTATATCGATTGCTCACATTCACACTTGCAATTTAGAGTGTTACATGTTTTTGTAAAAGCGGCGAATGCTCTGAGAATAATTTTAATTAAAGCCAATGTGGGGAACTAACAAGAGAATGAGTATGACGCTGTAATCTTTACGTCCATATGTTGTGTATGTATTGTATTTGTATACTAAGAATAATTGCAGCAATTTAAAAACACTACGTCACGAATACTCTGAAGACTGACAGAAATGTGTCATTGTAAATATAAAAAATAATAATATTTACATTGCTTTCGTCAAAGATGTGAAATATAAAAATATGTGATGCGTCTTTTAGGCATCAGTTGAGATTAATCAATAATATGTTTTTATAAAATTATTATTTAATGACGGAGATGTCTTGCAAGCATTATCAGATATTTCTGCAAACCATTAATGACCTAAAGAAAATTGATTTATTGATTATAAAAGTGGTTTTTGTAAAAACCCCGGAATGAAAATTTCTTTAATTTAAAAAGAATATGCTATTTAGCTACAATAACAAAGGATGGAAAACCACAATTTCATCCTGAACTAATAAAAATCATTTTTATACTCTCGCAACAAAGTTGCTAAGGAGAGTATTATAGTTTTGTTCACATAACGGTTGTTTGTAAGTCCTTAAACTAAAAAAGTCAGATATAGGGTTATATACATGTATACCAAAGTGATCAGGGTGACGAGTAGAGTTGAAACCCGGATGTCATGTAACTTGAGTAAAAATTGAGATATCATGATGAAACTTCGTACACTTATTTTATGGTCCCGTAAGAAGGTTAAGTTCGAAGATGGGCAAAATCGGCCAACTGCCACGCCCACAAACTGGCGGAAACCGAAAACCTATAAAGTGCCATAACTAAGCCATAAATAAAGATATTAAAGTAAAATTTGGCACAAAGGATCACATTAGGGAGGGGCATATTTGGACGTATTTTTGTGGAAAAGTGGACGTGGCTCCGCCCCGTACTAAGTTTTTTGTACATATCTCGGAAACTACTATAGCTATGTCAACCAAACTCTACAGAGTCGTTTTCTTCAGGCATTTCCATATACAGTTCAAAAATGGAAGAAATCGGATAATAACCACGCCCACCTCCCATACAAAGGTTATGTTGAATATCACTAAAAGTGCGTTAACGGACTAACAAAAAACGTCAGAAACACAAAAATTTTACGGAAGAAATTGCAGAAGGAAGCTGCACCCAGGCGTTTTTTAAAAATTGAAAATGGGCGTGGCCTCGCCCACTTATGGACCAAAAACCATATCTCAGGAACTCCTCGACCGATTTCAATGAAATTCGGTATATAATATTTTCTTAACACCCTGATGACATGTACAAAATATAGGTGAAATCGGTTCACAACCACGCCTTCTTCCAATATAACGCTATTTTGAATTCCATCTGATGCCTTTTCTGTATAATACGAGTACATACATTAGGAACCAATGATGATAGCGGAATAAAACTTTACAAAAATACGGTATTTGAAAAATATGTAAATGACGTACATATAATGAAATCTCGATTATCACTTTATCATGCGAGAGTATAAAATGTTCGGTGACACCCGAACTTAGCCCTTCCTTACTTCTTTGTAATACATACATATGTATATGAGAGCTGAAATAGTTCGTAGATCGATATTGCACTATTTCAGCGTTAAACTACTTATGTCTAGTATTATATTTTTATTTTATTTCGCTAATATACTTTACGAATATATGTAAAGCCAAACGGAAGTTTGAAATTCTTATAAATTTCTCATATGGGAGCTAAGAAATGTTGATTTTTAACGTCCTTCCTATTTTTTTCTACGAAAAACTGTCGAAAAAAGGGCCAAACTCGATACTTTCTGTTCAAACTTCCGCCATTTTGCAAATTAAAAAAAAAAAAAAGCTTACATAGCGCGATAGCGACTTTCCTACTGATTAATAATCTTTTCGAAATTTTTTTTTAGACCAAAATTACGTCCGCATCGTGCAGGACCTTTTTTTTACGTGCAATTTCAACTATTTAGGTAACTATTATACACCCAATAAATAGACATAAACAAATCATTTTGTATTGGTCATGAAAGTATTTATTTATAGTATTAAAAAAACTGGACCGGTTAGTTATTTTCTACATTAAAAAAATTCGCACAAATCAGTAATTTTTCGGACGATCACATTGATCTATGGATGCAACATAAAGCCAACTAGAGGTTCGAATATACATATGTATGTATATTAGGCATATGGGGAGATAAGAGAAGTGTTGACTCGATTTTATCAATTTTTGGCACAAAAATATATCTTCCTCATCTTTCAATACTATACCTCCCATTTTGACGGATATGTTTGGTAAAAAAAAATTAGACTTATCCACTGAGGTCCACATATTTTGTACCAGGGCCATTGAGGAATGAAATACCTTCAGGTATTGTGCAAATTATTATTCTGATAACTTAATTGATGTTTGATTTGTATACCATAAAGTAAAAAAATCAAATGGAATTTAAAAATAAGTACATACGTTGTATTGGAAATAGGTGTGGTTTTCATCGATTGCACTATAACAATGTCGAATGTGGTTACAATCAGTCAAGTAGTTCCTAATATATTGAAATAAATGTGGACGGTGCCACACCCATTGTCCAATTTTTTATACCTACGCCTATAAATATAATGCTAGCGACATTTCCATTATATGGAGAGTGAGCGTGATTATTATGGGATCCTACTCATTTTCACAACGTACGAAGAGCGCTGAAAAGACTTTTTCTCGGCAAGTTTGGTTTATCTTCATCGGGTTCGAATATATGTATGTGGGGTAACTTCAAAAAAAGTTATGAATTTTTCAAAAAAATGGCTTTTTATTTTCAAATAGCCATAACTTTTGTAGAAATTGACTTTTGGGAACCTTTTTTTTTTTAAAAATTTGTTTTTGAATGAACTTTTCGAAAAAATACAAAAAATTTAACACGATCAATTATATAAAATAATCGGTTTTTTTAAGTAAAATCGTCATTTTTTGGAAGTTTGCCATTTTTGGAAAGTTCGCCATTTTTTTTTTTTTTGTAAAAATTTCAATTAATTTGACAACTATCCCTGGGCCGATTTTTTTTTATATTTTTTTTATTTATTAAAAAAGAAATTGTCAAATTTTCCAAAATGAAAAAAATAAAAATATATAAAAAAAAGTCGGTTGATCGTTATTTATGTCCTCACGACCACTTTGAAAACGTTGAAACCACTCGTGCACTCTGCTACGGGATGGGCAATCATCGTCATAAACTTGTTTCAATTGAAACGTTTCATCAAAAGTTTTATGTCATGAAATTCTCACTGGACAATCGATAAAGTTAGCAGATTCTAACGCACCAGTCGACATATAGATGGCGCCACAAGGGGGCGCTAGATTCAAAAAGTCCTGTTTACTTTGGAACGCACCTTGTACTCGTATATAAAATGTCTGTTAGTTCATCCTTGCCATAACTTTTGGTTTAATGCCGTGATTTATGAAGTGCAGATAGGCTTATCATAGAAATTAAATTTTAATATTATTATAAATACTAATTATTCGTTTTGTATTAATTAAATTAATTGATTCGACTTAATCACCTTTAAATCATTATGGCTATTGAAATTCTCCAACTAAATTGCGCCAGAAAATTTAAAGCTTATGAAACTAATGTTCTTGGAAACTATTCGTATTAGCACTATAAATATGAAATCATAGTTAGGAATAGAAATACACTTTACTACAATCCAAAAAAAATATGTCGATTAAAATTATAGGTGTCCATAAAAACATTAAATATTTTAATTATTAAGGACCTCAAACATATTAATATTAATTTATTTTCGCAGAAAATTGTTGAAGAAAAAAATATATCAATCTCCTCTTAAAGCTTTAATATGGGAGCTAAAAATTTCACTTTTGATTCCCTTAAATATTTACAAATAAATCATAATTTTGTCTCACTGAATAAATAAAAAGTTCGAAATCATTATTGAGTGTTAATCATTTCTAACTAAATTCTGATGTTAAGTATATACATACATACCTCTTAATTACTTTCAAGAAAATCGTTTTTCCTTTTTTACTATGGGAATTTATGTTTTTTAAATATGTACATACTTATTTTTTCATAATAAAATTGTGAATTTTTATTGAAAGCAAATGTCATAAAGAGAAAATAATTTGTTTACTGATTACTGCGACATCGATATGTACATTCATAAGAATATCGTTTGTGTACTCATTGATACGAGTATTGTTGTTTACTTTTATAGTATAATTTCCTTTCTACGTGCAAAACAATATTCTCACTTCTTCTAAGATTTGTTATGTTATTTCCCCGATAGGTATAAACAAACAATACAATGTTATGAGCAATGAACCCCTGTAATTTGTGTAATATTGAATAGGCATTTAAATACGGAACACGTTTTTATTTCTTGCAATATTTTGTTTTTCTGTGGTAAAAAAAATTGAAAAAGTGAACATGGCCCCACCCTCTTATAGTTTAATGTAGGTACATATCTTCAAAACTACTAAAGCTATAACAACCAACTTTTCCGGAGATAGGTGACTTCACATAAAGTGCGTGGCACCACCCACCGTCCATTTTTGACAGCGGCTCCTACAAAGCCCTCTCGTATCAACTCTGATGTATCTCTATATAAAAAGAACATATATATGTACGTATGTACATACCAGAAGAGCCAATACTGCGCCTTAAACCACTTCGCAACTACAACCATAGAGACATACTTGTATGCAAATTAATAACTCACTTTGAGTTTTGTGAGCAACTACGGGCAACTGCCCGTGGTGAACTGCCGTAGGCAACTCCCTGTGGTCAACTGGCTCGTTTTCTTTATTATCTTTTATTAAATACAATATTTTGCTTAAGCCTAGATGCAAATATTAATCTGACGTTCTAGGAAGTATATCTACAATCCACTTGAGATAGGACATAAGTCACAAGTGGAAAGATTCATCTTACAATCTATGAGTTACATTTTGGGACCACCTAAGGCGGACAGTATTAGCAAAGTACACATAATGTTACTTACGGATACTTAATACGGACCATATGGGTCGTAAGTGTCATGTTACATATTTATGACAGATAAAGAATATGTTCATGTAATATGAACTGGTGGTATTAACTTGCACCCGTGAACGTGCGCTTCCTTTAATTCGTCAACAATTTGGTTAGTTACAATTATTATTAATCGAAACATACGCACTTATATTAAAACCCATTGAACGCGTGTTAGTTAGCTCATAGGTTTGTTATTGCATCTACATACTTTTATTGTTCACTTAGATTGTATTATTGTATTTATATATGTATGTATTTACTTTAGTTTAATGCACTTGTTACTTATTATAAATTGATTTTTTGATCATTTAACTGCGCGCAATATTTCAGGTTAAAATTTTTAAATGCCAAAAGAAAAATGACTTGTCATTGCCAAACAGCTGACTCATTGGCCGAAACGGAACTAGCGAGAGCAGTAGGGGAAACGGAAAAGGGTTGCAATATAAAAAAAGTTTTTGTAAGAAATTGTTTTATTTTCAAACAGATATAAATATATATATTCTTTGACTTAAGAAATGTATATAAACATACATATATGTATGTACATATAAGTATATGTACATATGTGCATATATTTATTTAGTTCGTAAACAGATTTCTATATTAGATATTTTACTCAACGTTATTTTAATTTTCGTTAATTTTAGTAGCAAAAATCGTTATAATATTAATATTCATTACAAAATATTGCACTAAATTCTTATATTTTATTTTTTTATAAATTTTAAAATATTTTTAAAAAAGGATATCCAACCCGACATCCGTTTGTGATATGCTCGTCAGTTCCGCTTCTGCTAACGAGTGAATCAGTAATTCAACGGCAGTCAAGAAATTAGTGAAATTCTTGAAATTATATGAAATATGCAACTACACATGTACATATGTCTTAAATAAGTTAATTTTTCGATTATAAAAGTAATGAAAGTGTAACAAAAGTGTTTGAAACGATGTTTTCATCAAACTGTGCTCACGCAAATGGCAAACCAAGAACATAACCAAAAACGGCAGAAGATCGTACATGCGTATGTACCTACGTACGTATGCATGCATGTACATACATATGTATTGCCAAAAAAAATTGTAAGGGTGCGAATTTTAGCAAAAACTAGCGAGTGTGAGTAATTTAAAGAAGAGAATTAGTGCTCTCATGATTTGCCTTATGAGCATACAGGACAACAACAAACCTAAGTAAGCTAACGACTTATTCTTTAAGTATGTATGCTAATGTATTTTTGAAAAGACCCTAGTTAATGATTATAACTGACAGGTGAAATGAGAATAAGGCAAAACAAAAACAACTGGAATGCATTGAGTGTCTGGATAAAGTTGTGCGCTAAAGGAACTGATTATGGTCGAGTATGAAAGAGTGCATAAATTATTGTAGCTGGATATTTGTGCTGAATTAATTTTGAGTAGGCAGAATCACAACAATACCAAGTAAGTTACATATGTACATGTAAATATGTTTTTATATATCCGTAAATGTAATCTATATTTATATTATCGAACGATATTACATGGAAAAAAGGGTACTTAACTGATAAATATCAGTGCAGATGAAAAAAAGAAGAAAAGTTAAAATGGATAAATCTAAACTAGACATCAATGGCGTAGCTACAACTTCGGGCGCCCGGGGACAAGGATGTTCTGCCGCCCCCCCTTTATCTACCTACCTAAATATCTTCGATATTAAGTATATAAAATTTAGGAAGGCCACGCAAATTCTGAAGTTCCAAAATTCTCACAATACGGTTTTTGAGGAAATTGATAGTAAATTTACAAGACATCTTATTAAAAGCCATAAAAACCCATTTTCGCCCTATATCTTGTAAACTTTTGACACAATTTTCACGAATTGGAGTTTTAAAAAACAGCGAAGATCGTTTTCCGCCCCGAAGACGTTGCGCCCGGGGTGACGGCCCCCTTCGCCCCCTCCTAGTTACACCAATGCTAGACATACACATTCATGAACATTCTTTCCTTAGTATAAAAAATTACTACTTCGTAGATGGGCATAATCGGATCACTGCCATGCCCACAAAAACGTCATCAACCGAAAACATACATAAGTATAAATCGGCATTACTTTCAACCACTTTTCAATCACTCAATCGGTTGGATTTCGACTAAAATTAATACGTAGCATTATTCTCATATTCCTATGTCACAGTGCGAAAATGGGCGAAATCGAACTATAACCACGCGACTACGCAACCACACCAATAATTTCTTTAAATTGTCCAAAACCTGTCCCAAAGTACCGAATATTTGGATCCCAGTACCTAAAGTTGACTTTTGATCGAAAATTTTGCTTTGTGTGAGATATATAATTAAAATTCAGTTTAATCCTTATCTGACAATGGTATGTCCATATGTCAAAAATTGTTTGAATCGGGTCAATACTTGCCTGAGCCCCTATATATGTACATACCTATTATAAAGATTTTCGAAATTCAGGGTTGCACACGAACTTCACTTCCTTACATATTAAAATTAAATTCAAAATTAGTTTAATATAAAGACAGCTCTTAATTTAATAAAAATTAAATAATTAAAAATATGCAAATATTAATTCTTAAAACATATTCAATTTATAAAAAAAACATAAAGTAATTTGTATACAAAAACCCTGTATTTACCTTTAAGTCTTAAAGCACAAAAATACTGTTTCTCTCCTGGATTGATATTATTTGTTTTTTTATTCGAACGACCTTGTTGGTTAATTAGAAAACGGTGATAGATGAACAGCAACAGAACGAATGCTGGACTTCACATTGAACGAAATATATCTAAAAACAAATTAATTCACAAATTCATTACAGCATGAATGATATATAATATCCGATTTCCTCTCACTGCACTTTTAACACCATTAACAAACATAAACATATGATAGAAAACAAAATTACCTATGCACACACACTATTTTATTTCACTTTGCACACATTTTTTGCTTTTATTAAAAAACTTACAACTTTTCACTTAATTCTACTTTTTATTTAATTTGCACAACTCGAGCTCGAGATTCTAGATTGCACAAAATAATTTAAAAAGCGCTTTTACTATTAATATCCAACGCATTTATTACTATTTTTTCCGAAACACGAACCTACGCGCAATTTGATCGTTGACCGATCGCGATTGAAAAAATCCAATGGACTGACTCTGAGCAAATAAAAAGTGGGAGTATGGAGTTACCCCCGGCAGCAGCGATGCTGTTGTTATTGTGTAGTGGAGAAGGCGTCCACTGTTTTTGTTCACCTTCTTTTGGGGGTAATGCACTCCCTTCATGACTACTATGGTACTTTACAATAGTGGTTACTTCTCCTTCAAATGTTAGCGACTGAGGTGTCAAACGGAAGAACTCACATGCAATTTTTTATATAAGTACTCTGAAAATATTTGAAAATATTTATTTAATATAGCATCTAATAAGGTCCTTTGAAAAGGACTATATTAAACAATATTGGTTAAATGAACATTTTGTTTTAAAAGTACATTTACAAAATAAGAATACAAGAAATCTTTATTATGATCTTTAATTTTCATTGTAATAGCGAATGTAATTGTAAAGTACTTAAAGTTTTATTGAAAGCATTGCAAAACTTAAATGTCATCGAGAAAAATTAGTCTGTTTACTAATTTACATACACACATGTCCATTCATAAGAATATCGTTTGTGCACTCATTGGTATTGTTGTTTACTTTTACAGTATAATTTTCTTTCTACATGCAAAACAACATTCTCACCTCTTCTAAGATTTATGTTATTTCCCCGATAGGAATGAACAGTATGTTATGAGCAAAGGACCCCTGTAATTTGCGCATTTATGTAAATGCATATCATGTTTTTGTTAAATGTTGCTTTATTGAAAAATTTAATTTCTCGGAACAAAAATAATAATATATGTATATATAAATGTACATACATACTCGTATATGCATACATTTTAACCTATAACGTAAATGCTTCGGCGCACGTTTTTACATTACAGACAATTGAGATGTTGCATTAAAAAGCATCAAAACAAATCATTTAACCATAGTTTGAAGGAAGTGTAGTAAAGCGCAATAATAATGTTGTTTAGACAAACAGTAAATACTATTAGAGACATTGACGGGACTAGACAACATTTCGGAATAAATAATTTCATATTTTAAAAGGAAGAATATATAAGAAAATTAACTTTTTATCTATTCATGAGCTTAGTTTATATTAGTAAATTTCGCTAGATTAACATGCAGACAAACATATGTAGAACATTAGTTCTCTTTGGTCGACCAAATATTTAAAAACATACAAAAGTTGGGGTATCTTGAAAGTTTATTGAACAGTTGAATATCTCTATCTTTTTGATCGAAAAATACATACCGCGCGTAACGCTTTTACTTTAAAAACATGAGAAAATGATATGGCCTACGCGTTTCTTCGAGATGTCAATGCTTAGCTAAGTCACGCACCCAATAATATTTGACGAATCTTGTGGCTTTCCTAAAAAGGGTGCATCATTTTATTCGAAATTTATACCATTGCCTTAGATAATAATTTATACACATTCAAATTTCATTCAAGAACTTTTTGATCGTTCAGTTTATACGAGTATGGCAGCTAGACATTTATCTGATTAGAACAATTTTCGGAGACTGTAGCGATGTTTTGAAAAATAGTCTATGTCGAATTTCGTAAATATACATATCTTCTCAAATAAAACAGTTTTTCACACAACAACTTGATTTGGATCATTCAGTTTATATGACAGATATGTTATATTGATCTAATATCGGCGGTTCCGACAAATGAGCAGCTTCTTGGGAGAAAATCTCTAAAACTAAGGGACTAGTTCACATACAAACAGGCTGACGAACTTAGCTAAATCAATTTAGCGCCGTCATGCTGATCATTTATGACTATATTCATTTTTATTTTTTAATCCGAAAATCGTAATTTGGAAATTTAATTTTTAATCCCAAAATCAAAATGAAAAATTTATCAAATTATTTTTAATGTAAACATATCTTACGACTTCCATCTTTAAATATATTCTATATGCGAATTTAACTTTTAAATTTAGAAAACGAGTATTCTTTTCTATTACCAAGTCAAAATATAATGCACAACAGACGGACCAATCACAGTAGAGACATACGGAGATTTATAGAGGGTTAGGTCAGTACCTAACTACTACAGTCACAAAGCCAAAGCAAAACAAATGCACTCGAAGCAAATCAAACGATTTTACAGGCAATGTAACGAGAATATGAAAATACCTATGCATGTGTATATAGTAGCGAGTGCACTGTAAACGCACTGTTAACGAACCAATGGAGAGAATGCAGGAAAAACTAGCACACGAAAATCTTATATGTATGTAATTCACACACATGTGAACACACTCTCAGAGCACCAAATCATTATTTGCGCATGTATGCGGCTTTGTAACGTACATATGTATGTATATTTGTAAAGGTGTGTATGGATTTGTTATATATTACGAAGCATTCATTGACAATTTTGTGCTAAACAATTCCAAGTATTCTCGTTTTCAAGTCTGACGAAAATTCCCGCCTTTGCCTCTGCTCAACATAATGATATTTCCAACGGCAGACACGCATGCTGATCGCCGGCAACACGTGTGTTGCATCAGACTTTTTGGCTTTGAACGTGCGCGGCGTCTAAAGATTATAGCAAACACAATCAACTGTACATTCTTACACATTTATGTACATATGTATGTTGTATTTATTTAGGTACCAAACATAAAAAATGATTTTTGAGTATAAGGGAATAGATTTATATTGTGTCACCGCCGCGTGAATTAGTAATCTAACGGAAATAGTGAATACGAGTATTTAAGAAATAAATAAGTCGCTTTTGAGGCACCAAAAATAACTTAGAAATAGATGCAAAGTCAAAATTTTGTTTTAGCCTTCTAAGACGGTCGAAAGATCGTTGGAAATATGCCACATTCTGGACGACCTTCGACCTCTTCAACTGTATTACCTCTGGTGGAGATTACTTTGAAGACGACAAAATAAATATTAGTGAATAATTAAATATTTTTCCTTTTATTTACAATTTTTATTGCCTTAGTATTGCCTTAGCGCTATTTGTGATCGATATATTTTCCATAAGGGTTTGGGAGACTCTAAAAATCCGATTTAGGGTTAAGTAAACTTGAAGGTTCCAAAAACATTTTCTAGTAAATTACGAACGATTTTTCGTTATTATTATTATATTTTTTTAACAATTTATTTTAAATTTTTCTTTGAAAATTTTACCATTTTTGAAACTTTTAGACTATTCCTTGTACGTTTCTCTCATAAACACAAAAAAATAAGTCGGTCACATTGTGCCTGGTGATGAAAAATGGATCCAGTACGCTAACCGCTAAAAATCATATGCGAATCCTAGTCTACCATACTTATCAATGACTAAGCCGAATGTTCTTGTCTCCAAGGTAATTCTTTGGATTTGGTAGAATGAACGTGCTGTACAGGATTTTTCCGGAAAGTAATAGGACTGATTATCTTCCGCCGCGACTGTACTTCGGAGCGTTCGCGCACCGGCTGGATTCCGTAGAGGGTGTTCATAGCTAACGAACGAGCGACTGATCAGTTGTCTCTGAGCACCTTGAGGGTCAGGACAAACATTTTTGCGCGACGTACTTCTGTGAATGGTGCAAGCCGAAAATCCAGCGTTCGTTAGAGCAGAGGTACGCGATTAAATTCTGAGTGAAAATGGGTAAATCTGCGACAGAGACGTTTGAAATGATCAAGCAGGCTTATCCAGATGTTGCTTTAGCAAGAAGTGGTGTGTTTCAGTGGCGCCAGGCTTTTTTGGGAGGCCGGGAAGAGGTCGCTGATAAAGACCGAGCTGGGAGACCTGCGACTTCAACAATCACGAACAATGTGACTCGTGTGCGTAAAGTTTTGAACTCAGACCGTCGACTAAGTATTCGTTTAATTGCCCAGATGTTAAACTGATCAAAATCTGTGGTTCATGACATTGTGGCGAAGCATTTGAACATGCCAGACCAGAATTTTTGAATCACGTAATCGCAGGTGAAGAGTCATTTCCCTCCCAGGAAATGAGGCCTGAAAAGGCCGATGAAAAACAAGTATTTTGAGACGACAGAGGGGATCCAAGCAGCATGCACCTCGGCTCTCAAAGCTATTCCGGAGAATGCCTTCTGTGACACTTTCAATGTCTGAAAATCGCGCTGGCAAGGCTATATTGACGCAGGAGGAGCCTATTTAGAAAGTTTTTAAATAATTGTAACGATTCGTTCAATAATTTTTTTTAAATCGATCAGTCCTATTACTTTCCGGACAAGCCTTGTATTATGAGCTGCTAAAACCGGGTCATCGAGTTGAAGCGAGCGATTGCCATGTTGCAAGGCCGGTTAACAACTACGGTTGGGAAGTTTTTCCTCACCCGCCTTATAGTCTATCAAAAATTGGCTTGACTCATTCTTGGTCGCGATGCCGGCAATGTTCTTTGGAATTCAATCTACAAATAGCCAGAAAAATGGAAAAATGTTATAGCTTCAGACGGGCAATACATTGAGTAATACTTGGGCACATGTTTTTCTTAAGTAAACGTTCAAGTTTGGAAAACAAAAACCGCACAAATAAAATTATATATAATAAATATAATTGTAGCCTGGAATGAATTGAAAATGCTTGTTTCTAATAGGATCAAATTTATTTAAATATTCTTTTTTTTAATTTATACAAATTTTAATGTGTACATACATACATATGTACAATACTATGTGTAGATATGCACACTTCCTTCTAAAAACCTATCTTCTAGCTCGTTTTAGGCGCACAACTTTGACTTTTGTATCTAATACACCCATACATATACACATTTATATGTGTAGTTGTATTTACTTCACCAAAATTTTGCAACATTTCTTTTTTGAGTCAAACGCACACGCCATTTTTTCTGCATGCTTGTTTAAACAGCTAAGTAAATAGACACAGCATACTGAAATGTGTATGTATTTGTGTACTCGGCTAAGTAGAAATTGGCAACAAAACGTAAACACGCCAAAAATGATGGACGCCATAAGACTAACATATAAATAAAAAATTAAAAAAAGAAAGAGCAATAAAGAAAAATTACGTTTTCTGGATTAACTTAACATACCATGTCTGTAATTATGTAGACAAGTCTGTGGGAGTGCAAGCAGAACTAACTAACTAGTATCTACCGCTATGTTTAACGCTAGACTGTGCCTTAAGTGAGGAAAAAACGTAACAAAGTGAACTTCATTATAGAATTCTTCAGTTAAACACCTTTTCAGTGGCTTTCAGCAGCTAATTTTTTTTGTACAACAAATCTAAAAATACCTCAAAGCCAGATCTAGAAGCTTCAGAAATCAAGTAATCAAGAACGCGTACAATTTAGAAATATTTACCAATAATTGTATGTACTTTTGTATATGGATATTTGTATGCATGTACATGTATTGTTAATGGTTCAAAGAACCGGTAATTTTTTGCCCAACTTTCATTTATTTAAAGAACGAAAAAGTCGAGCCAAAGCAATCTTAAAACTTGTATACGAAAAATCATTAGAAATGGAATGATTTTAAAAGTTTAATGCATAATTGTGAAGACCCAGACATAGTTGTGTACAGGCATGTACATACATATTTATGTGGACAATACATATACATAAGAATATGTGGACGCACATAGTCGTACACGCTGAGCTCCAAGATCTTAAGAGCCGCGCAATACTAGAATTTTAGTACACTGGATCTCCCTCTCCGGCATCATTAGTTTTTTAGTACAGTTGACTCGGCGCAGCAATTTAAAGATACGACGGCATGCGGCGTCGTAGCCAACGAAAGGTCTTTCTCTCCGTATAACAAACACATGTTCACATAGCAGAGATATTTACTTCTGCTATAGAGGCACACATACCTCATACCTCGTATTTGAAGCTCTTGATATGTCTTTATATACTTTTGATCGATTTTCGGCAGTGTTCAACAAGTGTGGCGGCGAGTAAAATAAATTCAGTAAATAAATACTAGAGCGCACACGTGTAAAATATGTAAATGTTGGAGTGTGTGAGCGCAAATGTTATGCGGCTTATATGTGTGCGTAAATAGCATAACTTATAAAAAGATGTGTGTATGAAGCCAAGAGAAATTGAAAAACAACATACACGATTTTTTGCTGTTGAGCTTACTTACAGTTTAAGTAAAAAAAATAGTTTTTTTTAATAACATTTGGTTTAACCTTACTTTATGTATTGGGAATTATTGTATATATCTTTCCAAGTAAATATGTATCAGATTTTTAAAAAAATTTATAAGAACGTTTATCAACACTACTACAAAAAAAAATTTGTAAATTGTATATATAAACGTTTTTAATTAAAAAAATTTGCAATTTAAGAAATTAACTTTATATTTTATAATAACTAAAAAATACTGTAAAAAAATTCATTAATCAATAATTAAATATATTAAAAAATTTAATTTTTTGGTCATATTCATGCCTTAATTTGCAAAATTTCTACGAAAATCTTTACAAGTAAGAGATCTTAATTGTAATGGGAAGGTGCTTCGGCTTACAGTTTGTATATTTTTTTCTTATTATCAGTTAGAAAAATTCAAATCCCGCTTCCAACTACTTGAAAAAGTATCTTCTTTCATAGATTTTGTAAGAAATTGATTGCTCTACAAAAATGTCCTAACGACTTATTTTCGTAAACCAACCATCTAAAAGATAATAATGGTTAAAGTTTGATTATATTTTTATTAGTTAGAAAATATGTTTTTTCTGATGAATTTTATAACACAATGAAAAAATCAGTATAACTCGGAAAAATCCTAGTTTTGGAGAAATAGTTCATTAACGACTTTTTTCGTAAACCTAACCATTTAAAAGATATTAACGTTTGCAGTTTGATTATCTTAAGACATAAATATGGATGTATATATTTTTTCCTTATGGATTTTATAACGCAATGAAAAAAATCTTTTTAAATCGTAAAACTCCTAGTTTTGTATAAAAGTTACTGCGCTACAAGTTGGTTACAGTTTTATCACAGTAAATTGTGATAGTTTTTCTTTTTTACTGCGAATTTTATTATATATGTATGTATTAAAAAACTCGACTTTAAATATCATTTTGGAATATTACCTTAGTGAAAGTGACCTTAAGATCTTAGAGCTATTTGTGTTCGATCTCTTTTCCTTAAGGGCTTAGGCGACTTAAAAAAATGGGGTAAAGTAAACTTTAAGGTTCCAAAAACTTTTTCTAGCAAATTACATTATTTTTTTTAATTTTGCGATTAAAAGTGCGCCAAGTTTTGAAGGTTTTAGACCACTACGTTTCTTTCTTGAACGATAAAAAATAAGCCGATTTTGCATCGCGTTGTGCCTAATGATGAAAAATGAATCCAGTACGCCAACCCTAATCGTTGAAAATCATATGTGAAACCTGGTCGACCAGACAAATCAATGGCTAAGCTGAATATTCTTGACGCCAAGGTAATACTCCAGATTTTGTTGGTTTTGTAAAAATTGTATTTTGCTAACTTAAAAAAAAATCAACTTGAATAAGTTGTAAACGAAATAAGATTCCAATTACGTCTCAAAACGATTTAATAATATGCCCACGACTGTATCTAACATTTGCTAGGTGAGCGGAGGCGGACGCACGTTGCTGGTATTGGTGTTGGTGCTGGCGAGCGCCTATAGATAGAGGTGCTCAGCGCGGTGCAAACTCAGTTGTTGCAGAAACTTCGAAGTGTTAATATTAATTTTTTGGTTTTAGTGGTGGAAAAGAAAAATATAAACGCAAAGTAAAGTAAAAGTGGCATATAAGTGCTAGCAAATATTGAATCACAGGATCAGTAAATTTTAAACGGGATAGTGATAAAATATATGCGTGTATATGAAATAGTTTAGAAGAAAACGGTAAAAATTGTGAACTTGATTGCTGATTACAATAGAAGCAAAACTGCAAAGGACTGACTGTGCCAAGTGTGTGGGACAGTGTGAATAAATAAACGAAATTTTTTTTTTAACATAATCAACTTGTTGGCGAATCTCATAATAATTGACCCAGCAAGATGACTACCAAAATGGCGATTAATGCAAAGGTGCGTATGAGAGAAAAAACTTTTAAAGTAAAATAAAAATTATACGTTCGTAGAGAAAGGAAAGTATAATTTAATTTACAAAATTCGAACAAATAAATTTTTGTGGCGAGATGTAGGAAGGTACTAGAAACTAGAAGCAAAGAGGTACTAAAAGTTAGTGCAGGCGGATCGAGAACAATAAGAACCACTCGTATCTAAGTAAATTCATGAAAATGTGGAGCTGTGCCATCATTTAGTAAAAATTTACAGTATCAAAGTTGAGTAAAAAATATTTTCAACCTTTAAAACCTGAAACATTGTATAAAACAGTTGCACACAACTAGTGCAAAGCACATTTTAAATTCGCAAAAAAATCATTTAATTATGCAAAAATTTAAGGCGAATTCACCAAAAGACATGCGAACAACTAAAGGTGGTTTCTTGCGGTTTGCCACTCAACGTAAGTCTGGCTGGTTATTTACATATTTCACGACGTTTTGTATTATTTTATTACTTTAGTCTTTTTTTGCACACATTTCTTTCGTTTTTTTAGACGTTTGTTGCTAGCAAGGAATAAACGAAATGAAAATTAAGTGTGTTGCTCGTTCGCATAAATTTAAAGCAAAAATAGAAAAAATATTTAAAATGCGGCATTTTTTTGTTGCTCGTGGATTTTGAAGTTTACGGACGCTATTTGAATTTTTTAGCGGTCGCACTTTATTGAAATGTATACTTATGTGCATGTGTCTTAAGATTTTGTTGCTGCAAAATAAACGCGATAAATTTGCCCATGCCAATAAGTATTTATAGTAGATAAGTATGCGTAAAACAGTCTGTATTACACACCTAATGACACACATCCATATAAATAAACAAATTTATGTAGTATATACATACATACAAACTTACATACATATGTATATACTTATTTTTATATAATAAAATCGTTAAATACGCATACTTTCGGCAACTTCTAACGTTTATTTCAAACATTCGCTGAGATTTATTGTGTCTCGAGACTTTTCTGAATCTGTTCGAGCTCTTGCCCGGCTATATTCGCAACAATTTTCGTTCTAAGCGTGCGAAGAAATGAGTTTTTGTTATCAGCGCGCATTTTAGTCATTATAATTTGGCATTTTTAGAATTTTTTTACGTAGCAACAAATTGATATATGTATGTACGTTTCATTTTAATTTTAATATTAAATATTGTCTTTATTAATTTTAATTTTCAGCGATAACATTTTCCATTATCACTTCATATCTATAAATACAAGACATGTTTGCGTTGACTTGTGAACTTCATTATTTTAGAATAATCAATAATTTTTTTAAATGGGGAATCATTTCATTTTTCAATGGGGTAACATCCGCGTAGTTTAGAAAAAAACTATTAAATATTATTTGACTCAATTTCAAAAAGGAAAAAGAAATAATTAATTTGAAGATTAGGCTAGTTTGAAAAACAAAATTACTAAATTTCGAAAAGGAAAAAGAAAAAATTGATTAGAAGATTGGGCTATTTTGAAAAAAAGAACATAAAATTATTTTAAATATCTAAAAATGTACAGTATTAATTAGGCAATTTAAAGCAATTTTTCCCATAACTTTCAAAAAATATATAAAATATTATATACCCAAAGTCAACGTAATTTATTCAACCTTTCTTTTTTGAATAACGGTTTAATATTTTTGTCACTTAAAACGAATTCAATTTTTTTCTTGTACCAATATATTGAGGATCATATACCAAAATTTGTCGTAGCAAAGCATCTCGTATTAGTTGACCCTATTCCAAAGATCTTTCATTCGAATTTTTTAGTAAAAAATTTCTTATACATATATACATATAAGCAATACATTAACACAGTATACCAGGTCAAATAAAAGAAACCTTAACACATTGAGGACGGCGCAGTTTTTAGTAGTCAGTTTCATCTGGCGGTATGAGGGTATTTTCATCTTCTTCAGAAGAGGAAAGTGACCGTTAAGATTCGGAAAAAAGTGATGATGACACAGAATGGTTTTGATGCCAAATTATTTTTTATTTTATTAAAAAAAATAGATCTGAATCAAAGACGGCGTGACCCACCGGTGGGTCACGCCGCCAGATGAAACATAAGTGCATGACCCACCGGTGGGTCACGCCGTCCTGAACGTGTTAATGATTTGTTAGATAGTAAATTAATAATTGTTTGAATTATATGAAAAATTAAATTTTGCGGAAAAATTAAGAGAACTCACTCCTAAGCTTTAATTGTTGAACAATTTCCTTCATATTACTTTTCAAAACGTTTGAAGAACAATGTCATCCATTTTTGGCTCCACGAAACCTGCTTAACAACTTTTCAACTTCCGTAAAACCCATCCTTTAACTTCCTCATTTATGTTTTACAGTCAGATTTATTTTCCGAAAGACATTTTTTTTTTAATTCTGGACGCTGTTTATATACGGACTTTCAATATCCATAATTTTCTTTCTTTTCACTTTCCAAATAGATGGTTTCCTTGGTGGTTCAGGTGCTTAATATACATTCTTCTTCAATATTTTCCATACAACATCCTCATAAATATTCTTATCAAACGATTTTTTTTTTAATTTTCATATATGTAATTAAGAAGCTGTTATCTTAGAATTTTCTTTAACTGAACGGAATATGTCACGTTTCTTGCACAATCTAGGCCAGTCAGATCGAACTTTCACATTATTTTCATTACTGCTAATTTCCTTCATTTCACACGCCATTTTAACTTCTTTTCTAGAAAAACGTCGAAGTCTTTAGAAAATAATATATTTATAATAGTATTGATCTCAAATTAAATTATAACCGTTTTTGAAACGAAATATGTATTGTATGTCGTTCACCCTTTTTAAAAATGTGCGGAAAAATATGTATGTATGTATATGAAATTGTATATTTGTGTTAAAGTATTTATATATGTATGTATTTATTGACTCAAAATGAAGTATGTATTATCTTACATACAATATTTTACCTTTACGTTACCTGTAGTATAATTTATATGTATGTTTACTTTAAAAACACGCTTTCGTAGTAAAATGCTTCATTCATGATTTTAACTAGCATTTATCATTTCTTTCTGCTTGTAATTATTCATAAAGCACATATACATACATATGTATGTATGTGCATGGTATAATTACAAATGCAATAAACAGTAATCGAAAGCCTTTTTATGACTAAACATATGCCAGAAGCGTTTGCTTTGCATATGTAGGGGCTATAAAATGCAACAAATACAAATGCTCAACGCAGAAATAAATAAATACGAGAGAGGAAGAGTTCAAATTTAGGAAGTAAGGAGATTGCTTGCTATACTATAACGGTTGAAATGAAAAGTGCAGCGCTGCTCACGACTGCATCTCCAGCAAAAGCAAATGCACTGCAATTGCATAAGCCGGCACACGCATGCAAATGCAAACTGCATGCAGTTAAGGTTGTTTGTGTGTTTGTGCGCCTTCACCCTATCTACAACCCGATTATCAATGTTAAGTGGACACAGTGGGGTTGTTTTTGCACACACTTTTCATGGGCATCTCTTTCGAGATTGCAGCACGGTGTTGTTGCTTGCAACAATAAACAAATTGCCGTTAGATTGTCATCTTCTATGTATGTAAATAGGTATGTAGGAAAGGTAGAATTTAGGTAGTCTTGTGTTTTTCGTTCTTTTGCTGAACTTGTTTTATTTTTCACTGCCATACACTTTCCAAATTGGTCATTACCAACTACTTCTCAACCAACTCATAAGTGGAGGAATTTAAATAGTCCATGTTGGCGAAGCATTCTTTAGCTTTGCGCAGAGGCGATATCGTAACCAATGAAGTTCTACTGAGGTGCGATTATTGCTAGTTGAAAACTTTAACCAATACCCCGCCATGGGGGACGTGAAATACCGTCCACTACGGCAATTTTTGGAAGCCCGAGAGGGCTATTCATTAATACATAACACATAATTGGTAATTAATAATAAAATAGTTGTCTTAAGTGATAGGTAAAGTTAAAGGGCATAATTGTGACAGTTGACCAGTGGACTTTTTCAATCCGTTAGTAGAGCAATATAAACATATTATTAATGATAAATATTTTGTTTTCTCAAAAATAGTTGCTTTTATCACGTATTTTTTGTTAGTGTCTTCCTTTTACAACAACTGTTCTAGATTATTATAAAAATGTCGAAAATTATTTTTGTTAAATTATTTTTTTTATAATTTGATAATTAATTATTGCGATCGGCAGGGTTACAAAAAAATACATTAAAAATAGTTGAGTTAACAATTAATTAATTATTTTTGTTTATTATAATCTTGAAAATCTGAATTAAAGATAATTGTTCATTTTCTAATCTGAAATAAAATTATAAAGAAATTAAAAACAAATTTTTAATCAAAAAAAAATCTTAAAAAAGCTTAAATTAAATAAATTCCTAATCTCAAATAAAACCATTAAAAACAACTTTTTAATTCCCAACAAAATTTCAAAAAAAGATTTATTTATTGTATTTATTATTATTAATTTTAAAATTTCTAATCTTAAATAAAATGGAAAAATATCAGAAAATTAAAAAAAAATTTTAAACCCCAACAAAATTAAAACAAATTTATAATCTCACGCATAAATCATAAAAAATTTAAAAAAAAATTAATTCCAAACTTAATTAAAAAAAAAACCAGCGCGTTACCATTTTTTTCATTCCAAAAAAAATTAAAAAAAAAAGTTATTTACTATATTATAATTATTTTTTAAATTTATAATCTCAAATTAAATTATTAAAAAATGAAATAAAATGTTAAACCCCAAAAAAATGTAAAACAAAAATAAAAGTAAATTTATACTCTCAATTTATTTAAGATTATCATTAAAAAATTAAGTAAAAAAATTTGAATTCCAAACATATTAAAAAAAACATCGTTTTACCACTTTTTAAATTTTTAAATTAAAAAAATATTTAAAATTTCTTTTATCTAAACAATAAATTTATTTCGCATTTTGATATTAAAAATAAATAATTAATTTTTAAATTTTTATTATTAATTAAAATTTATTTTTTTAAATACCAAACAAAATGTACTTTGCATTGAAATATTGCATCTGAATAAAAAAATTTGCAACTCTGACGATTGGAGTAAATAATTAATTTTAATTAAATAGTTTTAATAAAAAATTTAAAAATTCGAATGAATCAGTTATTTCTGTACATGAAACATTTCACGGCAAACAGAGAAAAAAGCAAACACACATATGTATATACTGCAAGGTTATATATTTATTATATTCAGTGTTCCTGGATTCCGTTGAATTTATAATTTACAAAGGTTTAACAAGAACTAAACATGTAAATGGCTCACCTCTACATTTGTTGTTCCTTACATTCAGCAACATTTTCCCGGCAAACCTTTCTAATATGAATTCCTTGCACTATTATTATTTTTACGCCACAATATATTTCTTAGTCCGCACACAAACAAAATGTTCATGCAACTTAAAATATTGTTCCGAAAGTTAATTTTTTTCCAAAGACTTTACCACTTTTTTTCACTATTTTTTAGGAAATTTAAACCATGTCGCTTTTCACATTTGTACAAACCTCTGTTTCAATTTAATTCTTTTCACATTGAGTATTTAAATATTTCCATACATTCACACCAATTACTTGCACACATTTTCACGTTTTAATTGCACTAAAATTGATTATTTCTTAAAGTTATTAATGAATTTACAATTTTGTCCAACGATGATATGTAAATTTTTCTTAATGAAACTTGTTCATAACTGCACAACACACAAGTAACGGCGCGCACTCAGTGCATTTGCATGCATTGCCTACGGTTGCGCTGAGAATCATTCTCCTGCTCTCATTTGCTTATTGCATTTGATTGTAAACATTTGTGATTTTGGTTTTTTTTCATACTTGTGCCAAGGGAAAATACTGCAATATAAATTGACTTGACTTTGTTATTTAAACAAAGAGATTATTTTTATATTTATGTTTGCGAGCCCTTTAAACATATTTCATTGCTGCGTTGGATATTAATTTAACGTAATACGAGTATTTAAGAGATGACTTTGTTTGCGTAATTATGTACTTACATATGTATTTTTTAGTAGCCAAAATAATTGAAATTTAATATCACCATATATGAATATATGTATGTATGTATGTGTTAAAAATTATTATTCATTATACTCTCTTGCAACAGGATGCAAGAGTATAACAAAAGTAAAAGAAAATAACAAGCAAAGTGTTGCCTTGCAAAAATATTATAATAAAAATTATTATAATAGAAATTAATCAGTATATCTCTATAAGTTTAATATGAAAATAAATGATACATGAAACATACGAGATACATTTGAGGAAGACTGTTTTTGATATTTAAATATACATTGAACAAATATCTCGAAAAAAATGCCGAAAATATATATAAGTTTGATTTACTAGTGTTAATGGCTTAATATTATTGCATCATATTATTTATGTTTTATTTTCATACATTCCTAAGTGTATATACATACATATGTATGTATTTATATATGAATCTAGTTTTAAAATAGTTCATCATTAACACTGACCGCGGTCAAGCTAGAAATATTCGTTTTAAACGTTCTCTCCTCATACAAACAAGTTGTTTCATCAGTTTTTGTTTGGATGATGCAAAATACCAAAAGCAATTTTCAAGGGTATTCACATATAAACATTAAAATTAGTCACAATTTGTTTAATGACAAATTTATTTGGGAAAATTGTTGACTTTTGAAAACCAGTATATTGCATCAGTTAGCCGAGCCTATCAAGAATTTTTGCTGATTCAGTTATTTGTGATTTTCTAACGTTCAGGCGCCAAGCGTATTGATAAGATGTTGCGTAGAGATGAAGATGTACTTGTATGTATGTATATTGCCTTGCACAAACATATGTACATACATAGTTGTTGCATATAAATAAATAATTTAATGTTGTTTTAAAGCAAAAACACATTTTGCTGGGCAATAACAGTTAATTATTGATTAGTAATCGGATGTTCACATTGAATTGAGTTGAATGATTGCATATAAATATTATCTCGCAAATGTTTATATTTACATACATACAAACAGTGTCTAAGTAATTTTTTTTTTTTTTAATTTCTGTGCGTATCAGACACACGATTTGCTTGAAATTTAAGAACAAATCTGTCGGGCTTTCACTTTAAGGTGAATGCGTATGAAAAACGAACTTAATATATTTTTATGTTTCACAATATACTGCAAATGTTGTGAATTGTTATATAGTACATTATTTCATACCGAAAAAATCCATAATTTTATTTTATTATTTATTTTTAAAAATTAATATGTTTTGAAAATTGTTTGCTCGGTAACGAAATATAATTCTTTTATTAAAGTAATCAAACAAACTGGATTCATACTAGTTAAATTAATTTGTATGCATTCACAGAAATGCCTGTATTTATTAATCGAAATAAGATTTTAATTGGGTTATCATTGGGTCAACGACGTGCCCTAACTGGGACATGCGCGGCAAATGTAGATTTCATAGTACTCAGAAATAAATTATAAATGGAACTGAAATCAATTATTTGAAATATTTGTCTAGTATTTGACAAAGTCAATTGAGATTAAGTCTAATTTTAATCAAATGGCAATTTATTAATAGGGAGTGTTTGCAAAATCAACGCTATCGACTGCGTGCGGAAGTGAGCTAATTCAAAGAAATATATACATATATGTATGTATATATAACATAAAAATATATATATATATTATATTTTTTATAAATATGTACATATGTATATTTATATATTTTTTACTTTGATCTCGTATTTAAGTAGGCAAATATCTTCAGGTTAGAATCCACTTTAGAAATAACTTAATTTTGAACTTGGGTTTCCTCGGGTAATAAACAGCCTTTCTTCAACAATTTTTTCTCAGATAAACATTTTAATATTCTATTAGAATTTTTTTTGTTACAAACATAGACTATTGACAAAGAAATTCTGAATTTTTTGGAGAAAAATATTTTAAACTCGGCCATTGCGACGCCATTTCCGGTGAGCCCTCGGAAAAAAGATGCTTCAGCGTTTGCAGGATAACTTCCTACAGGATCGTCTAAGGTGAAAAAATACTTGTTTTAGCTAAATAAATCCTTTACTTAGAACTGGGAGGAAGGAAAACAGTGAAAATCGTATTTTTGGCATTTTTGTTAAATTTAAAAAAATTAGTTTTTTTTGCTTATTATATGTATGTATATGTATGTATACATTTGCCATATAATATATGTATACATAGTATGTTTGCAAATATTCTCCAAAAATATTAAGTTTATCCTGCAAAGAAAGGAACAAGGACGACGTGATGTTAAAATACAATGAAACACTCAAATGATGAAAATGGGTTCTGTTTTTCTTTGTTAGGCAGATTATTATTTTTTCAATTTACATACATATATTCGAGTAAAATGTTGGCTAAATGGTCTCCAAACAATTACCACAATTTTCGATTTTTTTCGGAATTTTGGATTTTTTGAAATTTCAGATTTTCTGGAGAAAGTGAATTTGCGCAATAATATTTTACAATTCTGTAAATATATATTATTTTTATTTATTTATTTAATAAAAATCGCATCCCAAAAAAATTTAAAAAAAAGTCATGAAAAATGCGTTTTTTGAACTTTCGTATGGTTATAACCCCTTTAAACCCATAGCAGTTTTGACACGCAATTTCTAGAGACGCCATTTTAAACTCATTTCCTTAAATTCAATATTATGTTAATTGTCTTTTTCCCCGAAAACTCAGGCGCGTCACTATTTCACCCTTTTATTGAGGCATTAAGCTTTTCACCTTTTAGATTCGGTTCTACAAGTAGGTTCTCATTCCGCCGACTGCACGCGTGTCTATACAATGTATTTATATATTTGCATGCAAAGGCATATTTTACTTGCAATACGCCACGATTTGCCGCAGCATTGAACTTTATACATCTACGTTTTAAATTCAAAAAGGTCCAAAAGGAGCAAGTACTTGAAACAAAAAACGTCGACAAGTTACTTTCACTCCAACATGCCCGCCGTATAAATTAAGTATGTATGTACATATATAAAGTTTTAACACTATTGCTCACACAAAACACTTTGTGTATACTAAGTAAATACACAATATGTAGATTACAGCAAGAGACAAGGGCCAGACTGTGGGCACCTCATATGAATTACATTATAGTTAAACTAGTTAATTAGCAATTAATTTTGTTGTTATGTAAATTGTTTTAAAACTAGAACCGCGATTTTTAGTTCTTTTAAATTTTTTTTTTTTAATTTTTTAATTTTTTTTTTTATATTTTTTTTTGATGATGATTTCTAATTCTGAAAATTGTATCTTCATACGATTTTGATTTTATATATTTTTTTAATTTATTATATTTAATTTTTTTTAATGTTTTTTTAAATTGTTTTAATTTTTTTTTATTTTTTTTTTTATTTTTATTTTTGAGTTTTTTTTTTTTGAATTTTCTATTTTTAATTCTTCAAATTCTCTTTTTATACACTTTTCATTTACTCTTTTTAATTTCTTTCAGGATATATTCCGCAACCAGCATAGACTAATACGATTCATTGAGCAATCAATACGTTTGTGCAGCAATCAGTCATTGAAGACCGCACAGAAACACGCCAAACAACAGGCCGAGCCAGACTTCCAGATCACCACATCGATCTCCAGCGCATACACAGCTGCGCCGGAACCCATCAAACACGATGCGGATGTGGGCCAACAGTTCGCTGCCGTACAATTGGCCGTACGCCTGGCTGCGCCACAGCAATTGCAACCCAAACCAGATAATGATGACGCTTTAAGTTTTGGCAAAGTATTCACCGATCACATGTTGAAAATCTACTACCACCGGAGTTTGGGTGGTTGGCAGCGACCGGAGATTACGCCGCTCGAAAATCTCGTTATGCATCCCGCGGCAAAAGTATTGCACTACGCTGTAGAGGTGAGGGTCGCCTCTTTTTAAATAACTAACTCTAATAACTCTTATATTCACACTGAATTTACAAAAATGTTCTACTCTTCTTTACAGCTTTTTGAGGGCATGAAAGCTTATCGCGGTGTCGATGGCAAAATTCGCATTTTCCGCCCCAACATGAATATGAATCGTATGAATCTCACAGCAAGACGTTCCGGCCTGCCCACATTCGAAGGTGAAGAATACATCAAGTGTCTGTCCCGCCTCATATCTATCGACTCCGAATGGGTGCCACACAGTGAAGCTGCCAGCTTATATATCCGCCCCACATTGATCGGTATCGACCCGACGCTCGGTGTTGCCTCCTCCGACTCTGCCCTGCTCTACACAATACTCAGCCCCGTGGGTTGTTACTTTAAGTCTGACAGTGATGGTGCGGTTTCACTGCTCGCAGATCCGCGCTACACAAGGTGAGTGTGCTCAAAAACCCCTACAGTGTAGGCAAACTAACTAAACATTTATAAACGTATTTACAGAGCGTGGCCCGGCGGTGTTGGCAATCGTAAAATGGGCTCAAACTATGCACCCACGATCAACGTACAAAAAGAGGCTGCCCAAAAGGGCCTGCAACAAGTGTTGTGGTTGTACGGCGAGGATCATCAACTCACCGAAGTGGGCACAATGAACATTTTCATGTTCTACGTCAACGAAAATGGAGGTAAATACGAGTCTTCTTTACTGGCGTAGAAACCGCTTAAGCGGTTATAGCCAAAACGCAAGTGCTTTTCAAAAAAATTTTCTTAGCAATAACCATAAGTTGCTTTAACATACGCTAATGTGACGTCATTAATTTTGTTACAGAGAAAATATTGGTTACACCACCACTTAGCGGTCTCATTCTGCCCGGCATTACAAGAGACTCGATACTCACGTTAGCCCGACAACTGGGTCAATTTGAGGTGCGCGAAGAAGTGATCACCATGCCACAAGTCTGCGAGCTGCTCAATCAAGGAAGAGTAAGTACACGCACCAAATTATGCTGTATACATGATACTAAATACCTTACTCTCACCCACAGCTGCTCGAACTGTTTGGCACTGGTACAGCGTGTGTGGTCAGCCCCATTAATCGCATCAATTATTTGGGCACCGATCTCTACATACCCACCATGGAGCAGGAGAAGCCCATACACGAATGGATACGTGATACACTATCGGCCATTCAATATGGCAAAATAGATCACCCATGGGCGGTGGTCATTGATTAATAGTACACACTCACGTGCTACGTCTTCGAAATCCTGCAACTTCTGTTGTTGGATTCTTAGCAAAAGGAAGTGTATTAATAGTTTTAAATTTTCTTCTTTTGAGAGAAATAGCTTTACTATCACTATTTACCTATAATTTAATTAGTCGCTTAGCTTATGGTATGGACAAAAGCAGCGCTAACGGGTATTTTATCCACAATTACCTTTATGTTTTTACGGGAAAAGGCAAAGCTCCACTTTTTTTAAGTTTTCTAGCCAAACATTGCATTTATGTTTTGGCCGTACGGTGCGCCAAAGTCAGCGATGCATTTGCGCCGTCTGTGGCGCACTATACACACACATACATGCATATGTCTATGCAGTCGTACTATTAGTTTAATCGTGTATAAGGTAGAAAGCTATACTGGAGAAGCAATAATTCAATAATTTAAAGACTCCATATCCATATTTACCTATTAATTTCTTAAGTTTCTAATATTATTTATTTTACATGTTTAGGGTAAGGTAATGTAGTTTAATTTAGGAAATGTTATAGGCAATATTTTTTCGAGTATTTTCTGCAGCAAAAATTTATAAAATATATATGTATGTGCATCCCTAATGTATGCTGAGGACATAAGTTTTAGTTTACTGTGCCAATTTGTGGCTACAGGAATACACTGAAGGAGATTTTTTTCTCTTCTGTGCATATTTGCCTTGAAATTTTTGGGCACCTATTAAACCAGCAACTTCTCAGGTATATGTAGTAAAGACATATGTACGTATGTATACGCGTCTGTTGCAACTGGCAAAAGCATTCATTTATAGTTAATATTCGTCTAAGTTATTGATTTAAAACAGGAAGAGCTAAGTACCAGAGTCAAGTGCATTTATTAGTTTAGACTTCGACTTGTTGTCATTATTTTGATATTTTATTTCAAAATTCAAAATTAATGTTTTTCGCCAGCAAACAGAATATTCATGCATACTAAAGTATGCGCCATAAATTAAATATAAACAAAAAATTAATTAAAAAACAAAATAAGGAAATTTAAATGAAAGCAATAAAAATGTATTGTCTCCCAACAAAGTTAAAAAAAGCTGTGAACATTTTTTGTAAATCGAAATCGTAAGCGTAAATAACTGTGTATTTATAAAATATTTTATTATGATTTTAAAAGTGCTTGTATTGGTTGTACTTATGCTTTATAACAAATCATTGGAAATAAACAAAAAAGTGCAAATTAGAAAATTGGAAAACACACAAAACAAAAGAAAAAGCTGTATTTTATTTCACCGTCTGCTAGTGAAGGAAATGTAGTAAAAAAAAATTTAGGCTTCCACTGCTTACTGGGTTTGGGAACATGACTAAAGCGGTATTGCTAGAAATTGCAAGACTGATGAGAATGCGATGACTGTTTGATATCAAACGGTTCGAAAAGGTCCTTTCCGATCCTGACGGAACTTTTGGTATTGCTCAACGTCAGCTTACGTATTAGTTTTGCGTGGACACCAAATTCAAACATCGCGACATAGAGGCAGTTAAAAACAGCTTTAAAATGGAGGAGAGGTGAGAGGTTAGCGCATGGTGAATATCTGGTCGGTTGTTGATTTTCCGCGTCTAAAGACACACTGATAAGTTCCAATCAGTTTGTTGACGGTGGTATTTAATATTTCACACAATACGCCCGATAGAACCTTATATGCGTTGTTTAGGAGACTTATTCAACGGTAGTTGGCGCAGATGGTGGGGTCCCCTTTTTGTGGATTGGGCAGAGCACACTTAAATACCAATCGTTGGGCATGCTTTCTTACGAGCATATTTTACAAAGACTCTGATGCATGCTCCTTATCAGTTCTTCGCCGCCGTGTTTGAATAGCTCGGTCGGCAATCCATCGGCCCCCGCCGCTTTGTCGTTCTTCAGATAGGTAATTGCTATTCGAACTTCTTCAGGGTCGAGCAATGGAACGTCTGCTCCATCGTCGTCAATTGGGGAATCGGGTTCGCCTTCTCCTGGTGTTGTGCGTTCACTGTCATTCAGCAGGCTGGAGAAGTGTTCCCTCCATAAGTTAAGTATGCTCT
Source organism: Bactrocera tryoni (assembly GCF_016617805.1). Taxonomy (NCBI): domain Eukaryota; kingdom Metazoa; phylum Arthropoda; class Insecta; order Diptera; family Tephritidae; genus Bactrocera; species Bactrocera tryoni. The sequence goes on along the minus strand of NC_052502.1, from coordinate 55,008,088 downwards.
GGGCATCGGTGACTAGATCACCTTTGGGGGTTCTACAAGAGTATGCTCCGGTCTTTAAACCTTCTGTTATTCGCCGCATTTTTTCGTAGAATTTTCGAGCATTACCCTTATCGGCCAGCTTGTCAAGTTCTTCATACTCACGCATTTCGCTTTTGCTGCCTGCAAATGCGTCTCGCTTTCCTCTTCAACTCTCGGTATCTATCCCATCCCGCGCGTGTTGTGATCGAGGTAAGCAGTCTGTTTTCTTTTCGCTGCGACACGGCACTCCTCGTCGTAGCAGCTGTTTTCTTTGATTTCGGTTACAGCTGTACTTAAGGAGCTTGAAATGCCATCTCACAGTTCCCTTATATTCTCTCAGAGGGCAGGAGTGCAAATCGAGTAGAAAATCGCTCGGCTGTCTGTTGTTATTGCAGCTTTTCGAAGTCGAACCTCCCTTATGTTTGTTGACGTGCGTTTTTTTGCTGCACAGAGGCGGGTGCAAATCTTGTCTGCAAGAAGATAGTGGTCCGAGTCGATGTTAAGACCTCGGAGCGTACGCTCATCTAGAACACTGAAGACGTGCCTTCCGTGTATCACAACATGATCAACCTCAACCTATTTGGAGATGTTTCCTCGTGGAGGCTGAATTTACCGACTGTTGCGCCAAAGATACCTTCCTTGCCCACCCTTGCGTTAAAGTCCCAAAGCACGATTTTGACATCGTGACGGGGGCAGCTCTCATAGGTGCGCTACAAGCGCTCATAGAAGGCATCTTTGGTCACCTCGTCCTTCTCTTCCATGAGGCGTGGGCGCAAATCAGCGATATGTTGAAGAACCTCGCTTGGATGCAGATTGTGGCTAGACGTTCATTCACCGGAGTGAATGATAGTACTCGGCGACGAAGTCTTTCTCTCACCACGAATCCCACACCAAACTTGCGCTCCTTTATATGGCCACTGTAGTAAATGCCACAAAGACCTACTTGCCTCAGTCCTTATCCCGTCCATCGCATTTCTTGGACGGCGGTGATGTCAGCCTTCACTCTAACGAGAACATCAACCAGCTGGGCAGCGGCACCTTCCCAATTATGGGAGCAAACATTTCAGAGGCATGCCCTTAAATCGTAATCCTTCATTCGTTTGCCATGGTCGTCATCAAAAGGTGGGTTTCTCATCCGAGGCTGATTGTTGTTTTTCATTGGGTGTGTTTTGTTTACGTGGCGAGTCCCAAACCCAGCGCACAACCCTGTGGAGGAGATGTTTCGCCTTCTCACTTTTGCTCGCCTTCAAACGGATATTCTTAGGCTACCCAGAGGATACTTGGTCTAGGACCGGAAGTCGTGAGCCGCTTGAGCCATATGTAAAAAATCGATTCTAGCCACTCCCAAGTGAATAGCAATCAGATAACTTTCCTCACTTGCGTGAACTTCTTGCCATGACTCCATCCTCCACATAAACTACACAGTAACGAGTTATTGAATAAAACAATGATTTTATTACTTTCACCTTAAAACTTTTGATTTAATCTCGAATTAAAATGTGCTAGTGTGTGTGTAGACTTTTCAAAAATGAATTGAACACATTTTGCCATTGGATGTCTTTTGAATTGATTTAAAAACAGTCATATAGTACATATAACAACAAACTTAATATATACAATAGATAACAATAATTTTTACACATACATATATTTGGTAACTACTATCTTGACAAGGGCAGCTGAGGCTTAACTTTTTCAACTCTACGAAAATACCAAAAAATTTTGATAAATTTCAATAAAAAAAATTTGTTGTGCCATAAATTTGGAATGCCAGTATTTTAAAGTTTATGGTTTTTAATAAATGTTGTATTTGATTTGAATGCATTAAAAAATGTTTACACAGTGTGGTTAAGTACAGTTTTACTGTAAATGTTTACAATTTTTTTTGGTCTACTTTTACGGTTTATATTTTTTAATATTTCTGATCGAGAACTGTTTAGAAAATTTTTTTAATTTAAATAAATAGTATTTTTATTATACCATATGCATATGTAATTTGTCAATTTGCAGTTTCTCAGTATTTTTCAGTATTGGCTATAACATATTCCGTATATATATATTTAATATATGGTCATTTATTTAATTTCATTATATAGATTATATAGTCAAATTTAACATTGTATTGTTTAAAATTTTTTTTGTTATATTTGTATATATTTATTAACTTCGTTTATTCGTTACGTTGTTCTGCATTAGAATTGTTTTTAGAAGGTAAAAATGTGTTGCTGCCGCTGCTGCACGCTGCAAACGCCAATTCGATTACATTTTTTTCTAAACATTAGTGCTTAAAGTAAGTTTGCTTATTAATAAAAAAAATAAATTAATATTTGTATGTCGGACTAGTTGTTGTTGTTTTAAAAAGCTAATATAGATCTTTGTAAGAAGTTAGTATTTTGAAAATAATTAAATAATTAACGAGGTGCGCTTAAAATACCGTTTAAAACTTTCAGTTTATTGTGCAATTTATGCTTTGGCTGCGCGCTTCTGTGTTGACAAACAGAAATAATTGAGTATTTCCTTTGATGATTTGTTCCTGGAACAACCATGTAGCCTTTTGAATGAGTGCGTACTCACTGAGGGCTCATACAATGTTACATCGATATTAAATATACTTATTTTTTTATAATTATTTTTTCTAATATTTCAGGTATAATTTCAAATATTGCAAACTGTTTCAATATTTCTGCTTAACTAATTGCTTACGTTTAATATTATTTTTTGTTTGTTGCGCCGTCAACATGTCAAATGCACACATACAAATGTTTGTTATGCACTGGTGTGGCGTTGCCAGCTGTGTGAACGTATGCTTCATTGCCATTTAGAACATTTCGCACTTAACCAAGTTCTTAATAAGGTATGATTTTAATACTAATGTTTGAATGCTTGAATCTAATAATTAAATTTATATTAATAAATATTTTTTTTTGTTAATTTATTGTTATTATTAACAATGAGAATTCGAGTTTATGGAAAGTAAATGTACAAAATGAATAAGCGACAAACACACGTAAAATAATAGTTGCATTAAAATTTCCATTACAAAATAGAATTGTTTACAAAATAAAGATTAAATTTATGTTACGGTTTTTAGTAAATAATATAGCCATACTAAAAATTTACTACAATTAGCTCAGTCATCGAAATGCATTTCTCCTCCTCTCAACCTACCCTACCATAAATGCCGTTGAAGCCTTTAGGCTTTGAATAATTGTGGAAATTCGTTAGCGATCTCGCGCACTAACTGTTGATCCGAAGCGCTGCACTCGGTTTCTTCGCAAAAAATGCGTGTAAATATTTTCATAAAGTCCTGCTTACGATGCTGGTGCTCAGCATAATTAGTATTGCGTAGAATGCGTCGACATAGTTCCAAGTAGCAACGACGCATCTGTAAGAAGAAACCACAGCTGAAGTTAGAAGAAGTAGGGAATAAGTAAGACCATGACCAAACGCTAGAGACTCTCGTAAGTTGTACTAATAATATTTGGCTATAACTGAAAAAAGGTTGCATATGACACCCACTCCCTATTATCCACCACTTAAATGACTACAATGACGGCACGTAGGTTAGATCTAAAACTCAGATACAAACGAGGTTAGATATCCGAAAATACAGTCTTTGGATGGATTTTAAGATTTTAGGTGGGACATTCGACAGTCAAAGCCGTAACAAAATCCTTAAGCCGCTAGCCGGCAGCACATGGGGAAATGGGGAAGAGACAAGAGACAGTTAAGGAGCATAATGAACCCCTTTCCAAGCAGTTTCTGGTGGGGCGGTTTTCGTAGAAATCATCCCTGCATTCACTTGCATCCTAGGAGCATCAAGAGGTATTTCCTCAACCACGTCGACGACATGAAACATTACGCCGACCAGACGTCGGACGCAATAAACTTCAAACATACATTAACCAAAATATGATTAACTTCAAATTTTCTACTATCACTGCCAAATAAATTCGTATCATCGCTTTGATCAAATTTCAACTGGACAATGTCCTAGGGTTATGAGCCGATTAATCAAATGTTCCCCACAATTGTTATAAGCCATGGCAGGGATGGCTTTCAGTGCTTTCAATGGCTTGATTTTTTCGATGTCAGGTCATTTTTGGAGCCCCATTCGCTGAATTGGGGCTCGGTTCATTGTTAGTTTCGACGTCAATCATTCAAGCATCTCTTTTGCGACCTCTACTTGAGGATTCAGGCCTTTTGGTACGAATTTAGCATTGATACGATTCATTAGACACGAACCATTAGATGTACCCAGCTATTTTACTAATATGTATATACTACGTAATTTTAGCCACTTACCGGATTACCGGCACACAAATCGGACAATTGTCGCACCAAAATATCAATGAGCACTTTGTTGTCATTCGTGTAAAACATGCCAGCCGTATCGGGATTGCTGAAGATATCGATAAACATTTTGAGCACTGAATTCATGGTATCCGTTGAGTGTTTCAACAACTTGATTGGATCTTCTGCAAAGCGAGCAAAAGTTAATATGGATATATGAAAGAAAATGTTGTAGTTACCTTCTCTATTTAATAATAACAGTATTTTCTCAGTGAATATTTTAGCGCTGGGCAAGCTTTGCATGGCTTCAACGACAACGTTTTGCGAAAAGTCGGTGAATTGTAGATTGAATGCCAATATTAAGGATATAACCATATCAACTAGTGTTTCCGGATTGTTGCCTTCAACGATTTCTAAAAGGAAACTCGCAAAGTGCACACCAAGATAATCTGAAAGCAATAATTTGTAGTTATTAATATTTAATAAAAGTAATTACAATTTTTAGACAGAGTATTGAAATCCCGAAAAATTCAATTCCCAAACACCAAATCCCCAAATTACAAACCCCTAACTCGAAATCCACAAATTTACATCCCCAAAAAGAAGTTATAAGCGAAAGAATTGGCGCCAGCCCGGGTTAGAAACTGAGTCCAGCCATAACACTAATCACCCCTTTCGTCCTTTGGTACGAACCCGTCGAAACTACCGTTAAATGACTTCGATGACAGTTAACTTTTTTTACCCTAGCGCAGTTTTGGTTTGGGAAGTGCTAAATGTTAAACTCCTACCTATCCCGAATAGAAACTGACATACCCAACTTATGTCCTGCATGCAACAAGTGCCCGCACCATACTAATCACCTTTTTTCATGCTCCATAAAGCCAACTCCTTTCCTTTGATCCGAACCCGTCGAAACTGCTCGTTTCCTCGGTCTCCCGTTAAGAGACCTCGATGAGAGCTAACAATTCCCACGACAGCTGGTTCTACGCACCGGAATTGACTCGGATTTCATCCGACCAAGGGCTGTTCTTTCGGCGATCTAACCCCGTTTGGATCGGTAAGTGTTAATTTGTATAGTTTGTCGTCACTGAAGCAATGCCTTGCAGCAGGGTTGCTCCGTATCCTCCTGACTCGCGCTGGCATTGAGTCCAACCCGGGCCAGGAGGAATTTTTCTGCTGCGTATGCGCAAAACGGCTCCATCCAAACTCCACCACGGTCAGGTGTAACACATGCAATGGGTGGAGCCATCTTAAGACCTGCTCAGGCCTTAAGACTCATAGGGAGTGGACCACGCGTTACGTGGCCCCATGTTGCCTGCGCAATACTGCGACCCAAGCCTCTACGGCTGAGCAATCCGCACACAGTTCGCGCGCCGCGCCGCCACTCAACCCGAGTGGCCAACAGAGGACCTCTACGGTCCCCAGGAGCTCAACCAAGCAACATAGCTCCCCTTCTGACTTGTCACACTGCACCCTTCGGTAGACAAAGCTAAACGATGTGTTAACCGACAGCTGCGCAAAATGCCAAACGACGGCGCGCCACTTACTTTCACCGATGAGGAGGTTCAGGGTGTCATCAACAAAGCAAAATCATCCAAATCCATTGGCCCTGATGGAATCAACATGCTAATGCTAAAGCATCTAGGCTCGACGGGAGTAGGATATCTCATCAAGGTCCTCAATCTATCGCTGACCACTCTTCAAATACCCGATATGTGGAAAGTGGGAAGAGTGGTCCCACTACTGAAACCTGGGAAACCCGCCAACAAAGGGGAATCTTATCGACCGATAACTCTCCTCTCCCCAGACACTTGAGGCCTAGCTACTCCCGACCTTCACTCACCACCTGAGCCTAGCCAGCCACCAGCATGGATTCCGAAAAGTGCACAGCACCACCACAGCACTTAGCGTCATAAACGCCCAGATAGTTCCTGGCCTCAACCAGAAACCACCCTGCGAAAGAACGATCCTCGTAGCGTTGGACCTGTCAAAAGCTTTTGACACGGTCAATCACACAACGCTACTGCAGGACATCGAAACAACTACGCTCCCTCCAGGGCTAAAGAGGTGGACCATGAACTATCTGAGCGGTCGCCAGTCATCCATACTATTTCGAGGTAAAACATCTAAACTGAGAAGAATAAAACAGGGGGTTCCGTAGGGTGGTGTCCTCTCCCCACTACTGTTTAATTTCTACATCTCGAAACTCCCACAACCATCAGAGGGAGTTTCCATAACCGATATTGGCGTCGGGCAATGGAATCGATGGCATGTGTTCGAAGGTAAACAGCTAACTCTCCGACCTTTCTCGTTTCCTCACTGCACGAAATCTCACACTTTCCCCCACCAAATCCACAGCGACCATATTCACAAACTGGACGAAGGAGTATAGACTTGAGCTTAACATTGCAGTCGACGGCGTCAAAATTCCGACTGTCCACAATCCTAAGATTTTAGGTGTAACATTCGACAGTCTATGCTCCTTCTCTCCTCATACGACCGCGATTATCGCCAAGGTACAGAGCCGCAACAAAATCCTCAAGTCGCTAGCCGGCAGCACATGGGGAAAAGACAAATAAACGTTGTTGGCAACATACAAGGCAATCGGCCGGCCGGTCCTCAATTACGCAGCTCCCATATGGATGCCTGGATGCAGTGGCACGCAGATGAGGAAACTACAGACCTGTCAAAACACTGCACTCCGGACCAGTACAGTATGTCTTTTGATGTGTCCCATTGATCACCTCCACAGTGAGACGCTTATGCTCCCAGTTAAGGAGCATAATGAACTCCTCTCCAAGCAGTTCCTGCTTGGATGCTTTCGCAGAAATCACCCTTGCAGCCATCTGCTTGGAGCGGAATCGCCTCCCAGGAGCATCAAAAGGTCATTCCTGGATTACGTCGACGACATCGTACAGTACGCCCACCGGACTTCGGACGCAACTAACTTTCGACAGGTACTGACCGCCATTCACAGCGGAGCCATCAACACCTTCACCGACTCCTTTCCCTTGAATGGCGTTCTTGGAGTCAAACTTCCACCCATCGCAGACGAAGAGCTCCAGCTGCCGCGAGAAACGCGTGTGACCCTTGCGCAACTTCGTTCTGGATACTGTAGCAGGTTAAACTCCTACTTATCCAGAATAGACCCTGACATACCCAATGTATGTCCTGCATGCAACGAGTCTCCGCATGACACTGACCACCTCTTTGCATGCCCTACAAACCCTACCCATCTAACACCTTCCTCCCTTTGGTCCGACCCCGTCGAAACAGCACGTTTCTTGGGCCTACCGTTAGATGACATCGACGACAACACAAATGACATTTACCATCCCAACGGGGATTGAATTTCCGTTAAAACAACAACAACAACAGAGCTAACATTGTACTTTTCCCCAAACAAAGTCTATGTACTCGGTACAACAGCAACAACAACAACAGTTAACTTATAGCTTTCCCCTAAGCAGAGTCCGGATAATCTTTATAGAACATCCCGGTGTTGGATTGGTCAGGGTTATTTTTTAAACGAGAGCCGAAGGCCGCCATTGCAAAAAGGAGTTCTTAGCGTAAGAACAGATGCCACCCCGGTGTTGCATCGGCCAGGTCTCCGTCCCCACGACAGTCGTGTCTACGTAACCGGGACGGACCCGATTTTTATCCGTCCAAGGTCAAGGTCCACTGTCAACTCGGCAGAATTCTGCTGCCACAACAACAACAATCAGCCCGGAGAATTTTTTAAAACGCAAACGAAGGCCGCCACTACAAACAAAAAGTTCGTAAGGTAAGAACTGATGATACCCGCCTTTGGATTCGTCAGGGTTATTTTATGGGTGGATTGTGAATTTTGGGATTTTGAAATCGCTGATTTCAAGCCTAACTGATTTTTTACGCACCTTGATGATTTACTGGCATTGGTTGACCTAATGAAAAGATGATTGTTAACATTTTGACAAGTTTCTTAAATTTATCTAAGTTGGCAAAATTGGTTTTCATATCTTCTACCTGAAATATAGGAAATTTGTGAAAATACCATGAAAATTTTAACAAAAGTAAAAATCACTTGAACTCACAATTTCTAATGGCAATACAGATGTAAGTAAAATATCGACTATAATATGGTCCAAATGGCAAGCAGCGGTAAAAGTCTTCAGCAATAGCTGTTTAATAGGCCAACGCGTTTCCATTTGATAATACTGCACTAGATTAATAAGCACCTGGTACTGGTCGCACGACATTTCATAACAACTAATATTTTCGTCGGCATTATTCTAAAATAAAAAAATTGTTTTTAAAAAAATTTGATTTGTTGTAAATTTTCACCATAATTACCAAAATTTCCACTAGTTCCTCCAGAAATTGTATTATATCATCCTCATCTTCGTACAGCATCCACGAACGTTGCTCCGTATCGTTTTTACAATCCGCCAGCTGCGAGAATATGTACTGTAGACGTTTCGAGTCATGCGTCATGCCCAACAATGCTTTTGGTGTCTCCACTTTGTCGGTTACATGTATCGCCACAGCCTCTAAGTATGGATTTATGGCACCGTTATATAATTGCTCTAGGCTAGTGAGGACCACGCGTAAAGCTTCGCATGACAAATCGAAGCTTAAATTCGTATTACGCCTTATTATATCTACAATTTGATAAACATCAGAGGATTCCACTTTCAAATCAGCGCGTGTCACGCCATATGCAACTGTATTTGTGGTAACTATAGTAGTACCGGAAGCACCTGCTGGCAAAGCCTGCTGCACAGCTAATTCCTCACTATCCAGCGCTTGGCTATTCTCAACACTGTTGGTAAAGTCACCACGTCCATCGTTTGCCAACGTTGCAACGTCGCGTCCATCGCTTGCCGGTTCACTGCCTTCGGATTTCTCAACGAATTTCTCATCATTGAAATGCTCACTGGTATCAGTTAAGGTATTTGTGCCGCCAGTTATACCATTGCCGGTAACAGCAGCACCGTTGCAGCTATTACCCCCACCGCCACTGCCATTAGCGTCGCCCGCCTCACATTTTCGCTCGCTGCCATTCTGTTTGGCATGGCTCTGGCCGGGCGATTCACGTTGACTAGTTTCTTTGTATGTGGTCACCACATCTTCGCTTGTTGTCGTTGTAGTTGTGGTAGTCTCTGAAGGCTCTGATGTGACACTGTTATCCTGTGTGATATCACTGGCTTTATTGCTGCTCTGTGTTTGTGTTTGCGATTGCTGTGACTGTTGTTGTTGCTGCTGCTGCTGCTGTTGCTGTTGTGATTGCTGTGTCTGTATCTGCATCGTGCCCATGCTATTGGATTCTTGCATAATTTGTGGCAACACAATACCGACAGCTGGGCTAGACATCGATTTTTTATTGCTATCCAAGCGATTTGAACGCGGTGGACTTAGTGGACTGTGCGGTGTTGGCTGCGCTGAAGCGGAAGTGGCACGATTACTATACGATTTGGAGCAGTTTTTCTCGCTAATACTTTGCGAAAAAGACAAGGAAGAGTCGCAGTCACGTTCTGAGTAGTCCTGCAATACAAATGCACATATATGTATATATGAAGTAATATCATGAAGTAATATATTATCTTTTTAGGTTCATATTATTTTACCAAGTAAACTCTCTCCATGGCCATTTTCTTTTCGCGCAGCCGCTCCAATAGTTCTTCTTTGGGCATAATTCCATTGATTTCCGTCTCTTTCGACTTTTCAAGTGACTCAATTGAGGAGTTGAGGAAACTGATGAGAAAATCCGGTTCCACCTTCAAAATGGTGTTGAGAAAAATTTTTAGTGACATATTAGTGTACTTGAGGTTAGTTTCGAATATTTTTCTTTAAGTAAATAATTATATCAAACTAAGAAAAAATATTACCAATGATTTTCGTCAAATGACCATGAATAAAGTCAATGACAAAATATAGTAGTAATAGTGGTAAATGGAAAACACCTGGATTTTTCTCTAAGGAAGGGTTGCAAACTCGACAGTATTCTCCAAAAATATTTTATGGATTTTTAATCTCAAAATAAAAACAAAATATAATATTTTAATATATAGCTAAAGAGAATACCGCTTTCAGGTACTACATGTACACCTTTCCCACGGCAGTCGGGTCTAGGTAACCAGAACGAACCCAGATTTTTATCCGCCCAAAGACTGTCAACTCTTTGTGATAAGATAGCTGGTCTCCGCGTTGTCGCAAAAGCCTTTTGGCCCAAGACCGCCAGAAATCTAGTGACCTCTTTGCCGTGAGTAAGGCTTGCCTCTTACCAAATGTGTGGCTTTTAACAGGCCATTGTCCTATTGGCGTCTACGCAGTCGCAGTAAGGCTGGCTCTTACCAAACACCATCTGCAGAAGATGTATGGAAGATGAGTCGGAAGCAACTCAACACTTCCTTCTTGACTGTTCTGCGTTTCAGAGGTCAAGACTTAAACACTTGGGAGCGCATACCTTCAGACATCCCATCGCACTGACGGGAATGGAAATATAAGTTCGAACACAGGAGTTCTTATTTTCTATGGCTTCACAAAGGACTACATATCGCAGTCCACGCGCGATCTCTCTAGATCAGCCATCTAACCTAACCTAACCCTAGCAATCAAATCAACTTCTTTAGGAAACAAAGGGCTCGAGGTGGGTCGTGGAATCCAAATAACATTTGCACAACAAAGACAGCAGCCATCTGTTTTCATGATCATTCAAACCCATTCATCTAACAACCTTTTCCCCAGGGTTCAAGTCCAATAGAGTTTATATCTAGATCTACTAACAAATAATATGGAAGACAATGTCTTAAATTACCAAGGCTTGGAATAACTATTACAATAACAAAAAATGCAACAAGGGCAGTCAAGCATTCAGCACACTCCATTACATATCCATGTAAGATCCCAAAGCATCAATCAAAACAATATATGTATATATGTATGTAATTTCTTCTTCATATGCTTTTGGATTATCACCAACCTTGTAGGAAATTGGTGTTTGTTTGATAATAGTTTTGTACCTTCAATGGTTGCTCGTTGCGTAAAAGCATATATAATGTGCAAACGACTGGCTGACAAATCCTGAAGTTGCAAGCCTGGTGTCTTTAGATGAATGCACACCATGATATTGAGAACAATAATCACTCACGACCCAGTGACTAGAGCTTCAAAGTCTTCACGGACTACAGTCGAGTAGCAGTTCTAAAATATGTTGGGGCTTGCATGTTCATGTGTCTTATGGCAGCGATAGAAGAGCTACAGGATCGCACCTCGCTCTAGTTAGTGATTAAATACATTGCAAAATAAACCATTTCGCAAATGACGCCACACAAAGTTCTTTGTGTTAATAGTCATACCGAGATAAGGAAGAGTTAAACCACTTACAATATCTAGAACAAAGCTACGCAAGGGTCAATCTCGATTTTCGCGGTAACTCGAGCTCTTCGTCTGTAATGGCTGGTGATTTGCCTCGAAGTACGTCATTCACTGAGAGGGAGTCGCTGAAGGTGTTTATAACTCCAACGTGAATGGCGATCAGTGCATGTCTAAAGTTTGTTTCGTCCGAAGTCTGGTCGACGTTTTGTTTATGTTGTCGACTTAGTTGAGGAAGGACCTCTTGATGCTGTTGTTATTATTGTAGTGTTGTTCCTCTTGATGCTGTTGTTGTTGTTCTAACGGATATCTAATCCCGGTTATGATGATAAGGATTATCTAGGCTGTCGTCGACGTCATCTAAAGGGAGGAAATGTACTGTTTCGACGGGGGCGGACCAAAGGAAAGAGGGTGTCAGATGAGTGGGGTTGAGTTGCAAAGAGGTGGCCAGTGTCATGCGGAGACTCATTGCACGCAGGACATATGTTGGATATGCAGGGGTCTATTCTGGATAAGTAGGAGTTTAACCTGCTACAATAGATAGATAGATAAGTAAATGAGGAATGCACCCCGACCTTAGGTCTATTGTGCCCTCTCCTAACTCACAAGGACTCACTTAGACTCAACATATTGCTACAGTATCCAGAACGGAGCTGCGCCCTCTTAATGCTTTTAGGTGGTGGTTTCGTTACAATCAGATGACTGCAGGGATGCAGGCGAAACTGCTTAAAGAGGAGTTCATTCTGCTCCTTAACTGTTAGCATCCGGGCCTCACAGTACAGATGTTCAATGGGAGACATCAAGAGGTAACCCGTTGTAGTCCGAAGTGCAGTGTTCTGACATGTCTGTAGCTTCCTCGTCTGCGTTTCTCTGCATCCAGGCGACCATATTGGTGCGGCGTAGTTAAGGACCGGCCAGCCGATTGCCTTGCATGTTGCTAACAACGTTTCTACGGCAAAGCGAGAAAGGTCGGATAGATAGCCGTTTTCTTTTGAGCACATACCATCAATTCCATTTCCCAACGTCATTATCGTGCAATCATCATCGCAAAAGGTGATTGAGGAATGGTGGTTGAGGGAGTTTCGATATGTAGAAGTTAAACAACAACGGGAAGAGACTATATTTTTTCTTTAACCAAACATTTTAAATGGTATTCGGTGTAATTATTTGAAGTCATTTTTTTTACCATCTGGAAAACCATATATAAGGTTCACATTTCTTTTGGGGACGCGGATGACGACGCGGACGCCCTCAATGACAATATATGCGTAGATTTTGCAAATTAGATTGATGGCAGCACACTTACATATGTATAAGGGTATGTTAATTGAATAAGGTCACACATGTGACAACAAAGCAAGTACTAAGTACTAATTATAACAGTTAAGGAATATTATGTTGCTCACAAACCGGTTCTTTAGTATAGAAGTAAATCAATAAAAAATTTTTGCAATGCTTTGTGATGCAAATATTATTTGCAAATTAAAAGTAAATAAATAGAACAGACTAAATTTAAATGACGGAAAACCCAAAAATACAGCTGTTACTGTCAATTCACATCCATCAGCAATGGAAACAGCATTACGTTGTATGTATGTATGTATGTAGGTATATGTATATGACTTTATGAGGCAAGGAACACGTAGGTAAATAATGACGTTGTTGACAACTAGTTGCTCGAAAAGATCATCTAATCATACCGCAAAAAATATGCGTACATACATACATATATCAGAATCTTTTCAGTATAGTACTTAGACGAATGTTAAATAAACAGAGTTTTTCGTCTGGTAATTTTTACTATGGGGAAAAATTGTATTGGAAAATTGCTTAACATTTTTTGTTTTCAATGGAATCACGCCAGTGGAATCGTTGCAACAGAGTTTTGGGGAGTTTTGGGGAGGATCCTTGAGTTATCTAACTGAAAATTGGAGATGACGTGGAACTTGATCCGTACCCACGGCATTCGGGTCTAAGTAACCGAAACGGATACGGATTTTTATCCGGCCAAAGACTGTCAACACGGCACCTTCCTCGAAATTGCTTCAGGAATGTTTTATGCCGCTACAACAACAACAATGTGGAAGTGGGTTTATGAATCAATCGAAAATTGGATAAAACGTTGGCCTACTTATATTGGCCAAAAGGGAGCATATTTTTAAGGCGATAATTTATATTAAAAATAGTGAATATATTTTTGTAATCAGGTCGGGTCAATTTTTATAATCAGGTCGGGTCCATTTTGATTAATGCAAAATAAACTATGGCAAAATAAACTTGGCCTATGCCGGACCGTCAGCCAAGCAGCATCCGAATACGCGCTTTAGTTATTATGACGTTAGAGATTGGGAATTAATAGATGGAACTGCAAGAACTGAAGTGTGACATAATTTTAAATCCTCAATTGAAGAACATTTCTTATGCCGAAAAATATCTTCCTTAAAATGCTGCTGTCAAAACAATAAAAATTATTTTGATTTATTTTTTAGTTATATTATGAAAGGTAACCAAACTTTTAAATATCTACATATGTATGAATTTTTAGACAATAAAATATTTTTATAAAGTCGAAATAACTCGATAGGACTGACCAGGTAAAACTTTTTTCTGAACCCAATAGAGAACACTTGCCATGTTCTTAAAGTTAAAATAACGAAGAAGAAACCCAGGGCTTTAGGAAAGCTTGACGCAATCTTGTAGGATGTCTAGTACAATGAAAAGTCTTGAAGTCTTCCAAAAGTTAATCGATTATATGCCAACGAGTCTTAAGGTTGTCATACAATCAAAATATTGAAAGCTAATTTTGAATTAGTAAGTACAATATTTAACTAATAAAAAAATTCTCTTTATGATTGATTGACGGAGAAAAACCCAAAGCTTGGAAATAATTGTTCCGATTAACTAACAAAATCGTTTGATTATTGATCAATGAAAATAACAAAAAATATACATATTATTCTTTTTGTCCGGATTTCTCTGTCCGGCACTGTAAGTTATATGTATACAAACACGAAATCAAAGCATCCTTTAGTGCAACAAAAGAAGAACCCAATTTTGACACATTAAAATTCTTAAATCAATGCAATAGGTAAAAGTGTGTAAGCAGGCATCTTCAAACATACATATCTAAGCACTATTATAAATATATTCAACGCTATAGAGTCGCTCTATAATGCTTAACAATGAGGTTTTGTCCGAATATTGGTGTCAATAACCCTCAAGTTGCATTTTATCCACTCACTGATGCTATCATCAACAGCTGCAGCTCCGGGAGACAAGTAAATCGGAAAAAGAGGCAATCTTCATGGGTAATTATAGGTTGAGTATGTGCATACATACAAACGCTATTCGTACTTCAATGCACATGCTGTGTACTGACAAGCATTAAAGTACAAGCGGACGCAGTAAAAAGGGCAAAGTAAAAGTGAAAAGTATATTAGTATATTAGTATAATTAAAGAATTAATCAATATACTATGCATATGAAGCGAGAAGGATATAATGCAAAATGGCCACCATTTGAAAGATATTTTTAAATATGTTACTGCATTTGGAAATTAAATTTATAATGTCATTGTGATTATTTTTCATTAGGCCCGTTTTGGCAGTAAAACTTTGCATTTAAATTCATAACCCTTTTTGAAACTTGATTTAGTTTTTAGATATTTTATTTTCAAATATTGAATTTACAGACCTCTATAAGTATCTTTTTAATATGAAATATAGCTGCTATATAAATAAGGAATACGAAATCGAACAGAAGTGCAGCGCTATGAGTAGTTGTGTTGCTTCTGCTTCGTTGCATAAGAAAATGATTTCTGACAAATTTGGAAGGATTCGCTTGCCAATTTTAAATGCGCTTATGTAATCTTAGAATAAAGTAGATGCATACTAGTATGTATGTACCTTTTTGTTTATATATTTATACATACATACATTTTAAAAGTTATAAAATTACTAACTTCTAAGCTGATATAAGCATATGTGTACATTGATTACATATTTTCAGCAATTTCGTAAAGATGTGAAATATTTATTATTAATAAATGCTAATTATACATAGCTTTCCTGCATCTTACCATTTTCTCAGCGGTTCTACAAAAAGTTGTAGCTAACAAATATTACAGTTTCAAAATAAGAAAAACATTTTAAAATTTCGATAATAACATAGCTGTTTGTGTTTTATTGTAATCTGTATGATCTATAAATAAACAACTTAGTGGCTTGAAATCGTTGAAATGCATCATAATCAATCATAAAGAGAAATTTTCCGTTATTGTTGTTTTATGAGTAGCTCTATAAGCTATAATCGCTTTCTCAAAAGGTTAATAAATCAAATCAAAGACTATATAACTAAAACTCTGTTAAATATATCGAAATAAACGATCTTGTTTCTACTCATATGTATTTTACGACGGTTTAGGTTGAGCATGAACAATACACTCTGATTAACTCTATTAAGATTTATCAGTTATGGACTATAAACACTTATAATAAATAAGAAAACAAAATATTTATTCATTAAATGCCAAATTTAAGGATTTATGATTAATACCGCACAATATCTGAAGTTTATTACCGACTTCTGCCTTGGTTTTAACACTTTAAGTATTTATTTCCTCCACACTCGAAATTTAACTGTTCGTATACGTATAAAGTGAATATTCCGACCTACGTCACTAGGAATAGAGTTGGCAACTTAAACTTTGTAAATATTGCAATGAATTGTGCTGACCACACCCCTAAATTTGAGTTACACAATAGCCGACTGCTATTAATTATTATTCCGCATATTTTTGTAAGTACAATATTAATAACCGACCGCTTTTAATGTTGAGGCAGACAAAACATGGAGAGACTTACCTTAATTTTCATTACGTAATTTGATGGCACAAAACCAATATTGCCTTTCATGCTAACTACTTGCCACCAGTTCCGTTGACGTGCTGAAGTCTGGTATAGTATGAAGTATTCTCCTTCATCGAAGCTTATCGTTTTGGGATAGACCGCCTGGAAGTCGTAAAGTGCTTTAAGCATTTCGATGCTTTCTACGCGCACGAAACCCAACAAGATATTCCAAGAAATGTAAGCAACGAAAATAGAGAATACAGGATATTATTAAAAGGTATGAGTAAATTATTCAGTTAAATTGATAAATACATAATAGACAAATATGACAGGTAAAATGTGAATAAAAACAACACAATAACAAAAGCACGTCTGCAGCAGAAGCTGCGGCCCAAGGCACTAAGCGTGTTTGTTTCCAATTCGAAGCTTCAAATACTTGCCCGATTTGGCAAGTCAGAATGCGGAAAGCAGAAGGCAACGGTGTGAAATTGCCAAATTTGCTCATAATGCAGTTCTCACACCAGCACCACCCCCATTTCCCATCAACGTACACACATGACTTTCAGTTTAGTTATTGTACACATCCTGCACCACGATTATTAGCCACGCTTTTTATGCATTTCGTTTCCTTATTTACTTACAACTTACCCATTTTCTAGCCAAGGACGTAATTTGGACTTCTTGATTTTATTTCTCTTTTACATTGACGCGGTGTGTATTATTTAAGTAACAATATAGGAACGCTAGGCGTCAACACAAGCAATGCAATAAAAAGTCCTTAAAACCAAAACTTTTTATATATGTATGTATACACAGTTAAATTATTATTTGCTTCAAATTTTTTCCGAATTTTTCAAATTTTGTTTACAACTTATTCAAATTTACATTCACTGAAAGCAAATAACACAAATTTTCCACAAAGTTTAAAATTATACGTTTAGATTTTCTAATCAAACTAATTTTTCCAAATGCCACATATAAATGATATGAAGGCAAACAGAGAATCATACAGAATGCCTGAAAATTTACCCACCCATTTCCTATAGGTTCTGGATAAAAAGGATACTGTAATGAAAGTCGGGAATCAAAATAAAGAAAAACTAAATGAAATAAAATGTCAAACTGGATCTGCTGTACCAGAGTGGCAGAGTTTGATAAATAAGGATAGCGAAAAATACTGTAATCAGAGAACGTAATGTAACCACATAATTTGGTAAATAGCGAACTATCAAAGAGTTAGAATATTTCAATTCGCTAAAATTGATAGTAGTTTTAATAACGTTTATAAATTGTTCGTCATTAAGCAGTAAACATTTCTATCCTGGTGAACGAAACCATTTTGGTCACTATTAATAATTGAAAGTGGCATCTCCAAAATGCAAAAAGTGCTAAACACAGCCAAAACATGTGTTTATTTGTTGTTTACGGAAACGTCATATATTAAAAAGCCGAAATTACATTTTTCAACAATTTGTTTTCTTTGTATGCTGAAATAAAGATTTTGAAATGTCTAAAATTGTAGAATTGCGTCCAGATCGTAATCTCATACGAAACAATTTCGAAGGTTACAAGTTATCGTTAGATCCGGTGCCACTATTACGCCAGGAGCTGTCTTCCCTTCCTTTTAGAGCTGAAACCAATGAAGACCAGTATGTAAATATATATAACCGATTTATAGCACTCAGCACTCTAATATATATAGACATTCTTAAGGTACTCTCTATTGCACGCGGAACTTTTCTCCATGCAAAATTTGCTGCATGTGGATCCTTGGTCTCGTACAATTTGCTATTATATTAGTCGCCTTGGAGAAATTATAAGGACTGTTTATAATGAATCAACCGGTCGTGGTGAATCAATGCAAATCGTATATCGCCTGAATACGGCTGCTACACGTGTGAAAGGAGATTACAATTATTCCATGCGCTTTATATCTGAAAAGTACTGTGTTATATGCGATGGTATTCAAAGCATTTATTTATTAGACACCAAAGATCGTCTTAAGGCAACCGAATGGATTTTGATTGCCGAAACGAACTTAAACAATGAGGCGCTTGGAGAGCGTAATTTTATGCTATTTGATTGCCGCTTGGATATTGTGCAGGAGAAAAAACAAATCAGTATGGCAATTGGTAGAGTTAAGAGGATAGACAACATCACTGCGGGTGGATCAAGTCATTTCATGCACTTGCATTGGGGAAAATGGATACAAAATGAAAACTGGGATTTTTCGGTGATTGATACCCTTGAAGGTAAAGGATCTTTGTATTACTGTGCTTTTGAACCGCGTGCGGAATCCCTGATTATATGCTCGAATCATGAATATAGTTTTCGTTCTAAAAAAACGAATGGTAGTTGCGAAATTAATGTTGAAAACGCTGAGCTTCACGATGAAAATTATGAAATTGGGGGCTACACTTGGTCACAAACAGACGAAGACATCATTATCAAATTTGACGTTAAGGAAGGGAAAGAAAGATCAGATTATAAGATAAAATACGTCGCTAATAAACTCACTGTAAAAGTAGGCGAGGAAGTGCTTCTTGATAATGAGCTATATGATAAGATTGATCAAGAGTTGACGACATGGACTATCGTATGTTATTTATGATATTTATTGTAAATATTTCTTACTAATTTTTGTTATTTTTAGGAAAACAATTATTTACAAATAACTCTAGTTAAACAAAATCAATCTTCGAGTTGGTTATCACTTTTCAGAAATAATGCTGGGCCTAAAGAAACGTTGGATGATAGCAGACAATCCGATTTGCCTATCGATCAAAAGCCTATAGTAAATTTAGAGACACCTATCGAAGATTGTGACTTTCCAATGGGTACTATCGACGATGAAATCAAAATTGGTGAGTAAGCATCAATTTTAAACCATTTTTATATAAAATTATTATTTATGTACAATTTGAAGGTCGCTATCATATGCCAAGTAAGTCGGTTACACACGCTGTTTTGTTCGGATCAACTCCTCCGATATTTTCCACTATTTTGCGTCCCGGGTTTCCTAACGCTTTGGCGATAAGACAAGACGTTGATGCTGGGCTTTGGTTGCAGCAGTATAATCCGTCCAAACCTGAAGATTGGTCTCTTCGGCATGAGGGCAACTTGCATGCATTTGGATATGTGCAAGCTTCCAAACAACAACGAAAGTTCGTTGATTGCTCACCGGATTTAAACTACGCAATTATTTGTGAATCGCATCGTCATGTTTTCCTTTACAAATCAAATTACGACGGAGCAGATGGATTGAGAAACCGTAATGGTCCACAAGTTAAAATAGGCAAGCAGCATTTAATAACACTTGAAGACGCTGGCGAAGTGCTAGGATTAGCGACTGCTGAACATGTAGTAACAATACTTACCGAACGTTGTATTATACATTTGCAGTTAAGTTAACTAAAGTAATATAATATATATAGTTTATAATGCAAAATAAATTTTATATGAGTCTAAAATGTTTGATTATATTCAATTTAGTTTTGCGCATATAAGTTAATAACTTGTTTATTGAGTTTAGTTTGTGTGAGTTTCAATATTGTATTGGTTTAAAACTAAAAGCGAATTACTAACAATTCGAAGACGGTATATTTAAAAATACAGGGTGTATTCTTAAAAACAAAGTGGGCAGTATGGCAACACTAAGAGAATGTCTACAAGGTAAAATGTCAGAAATTTTGTATGTGTTTTGGCAGAAGCAGCAGTAGGAAAAGCACCAACGACAATGGGCATGCGGTGGAATTGGAAATAAACCTTTGCGGTGGCTATCGCGGAATTGCATAAATAGCGAGTCTATCGAACAACGTGCTTCACAAACTTGAGAATATTAAACAATTTGGAGGTGCGGAAAGTGTATAGTTTTAGTTGTGCCCGGAGTAAAAGAGCAACAGTTTTAAAAAGTAAATGAAAAATTGTGTAAAAGTTTTATAGCAAGTGTAATATAAGATTTTTTTGTAAAGTGTATCAGCAGAGGAGTATCGCAGTCAATTCATTGTGTGAACGTGTGATTGAGCAACCTTTTTGATTTGTTGTGGACAATCGTCTATTGCATTTGCCACGAACAAACCCTTCCTGCGGAGCCGACAGTAAAATCTCGGCTGTGTGAGAACCATATAAAATTCTTGCCTCTGTGTAGAAGAGTGAGTGAGGTCATTCTGTGGATATCTATAAACATAAATTTCAATAAAGGAAACTAGTGTGAGGATTCTATACATCGTATACACAAAAATTGAACCGATAGTCGGGCGCCGATAGAAAATAAAAGATAGAAATTCTAAATTAGAATTGTTGTGTAAATAATAAACGACGAAATAATAATCTAGAAGAAGAGGTTGACAATAAATCCATAAAACCTTTAGCAAGAAATAGTATTTCGTCATCATACCGAATTTAGAAAAAGGGCACGAATATTGCATTTCTGACCGGCAAACTATTACACAATAAGCACACAAAACTACATTTTGTATAGTTGGAGACTTCGTGTCAATAATTACCTACAATTTAATATTTTTGATTACACTTTCACGTGCCCATAGCTGGAAACGAAAACTGGATACATCATTAGTCGTTTGAAGTGCAAAGAAATAAGTGCATATTGCGGCCTTAGTATTTTTTAACAAAATATATTAATACTTACCAGTTAAAAAGTTAGTAAAAGGTAAGTGTATAAAAATATATGGTATGTTATAAATATTGTATGAAGTATGAAAATTATTTATATTAAAAATTTGTGTAGAATATATGTTTTTGCTAGTAAGAGCTTTTAATTGTTTAAAAAATCGATGGTAATTTGTGGGAATAATCTCATACCTGCTATGTATCTACCTTTATTAAATTACTTTGCAATTACTGTTATGCGTATTAGTAGGCATGCCTTTGTGTATACACTCTAATAAGCAATCTAACAACAAAAATTGAAAATAAATACCATTGAACATTCACCGCCGCTTGTAGTATCACAATAGCACGGTATATAATAAGTCAGTTAACCTTGACATTAGTTTCAATTCAGATTTCTCTTAAATTTTCGCTTTTGTCTTATAATTAGTGTATATGACATACAATTAAATAAACCTGGGCGTCTGCAGACACATAAAGTTTGAAGATATAATTCAATTTATGTCGGTACCGTTCTGATTTGACATACATATATTTATTATTAAAATGTTTTTTTTTATTCATGGTTTTATTCACACGTTTGTATTTACAAATTAAAATGCTTCATCTGTAATTTAAAGCATTTTTTATGCTTTCAAATCTTAAAGATAAACCTATATAAATACTATATAAAATATAAATATATAAAAAATAATATTAACATTAACTGTAAAATAAAGTGCAAACTGAATTTTTACCAAAATATACAATAAATTACATGAAAATTTCAAGGCTAAAATCATTATTTTTATAGAAATGATATACAAAATTTAAAAATTTGTATATTGTTTCTAATTACTTGTATGCTTAAATTTTAAAGTGTTAAGGCCAAGGAACTTAGTAGATGAAACTTAATAAGCCTTTGAAATTTAGGCTTTTATATTTAGTTTTGCATGTGTTTCTTTTTCATGGAATTCATTTGTTTTTATAATATCGTTATCGTGAAACCAAAACTTTGAATCCAATTAACTACTTCTGTATTTATACTAGTTTAGTATTCAAACATAATACGGACTTTTTCTTAAACCATGGGATTCACAAAATGGTGTTATTGCTAAAATTAATTTGTTTATAAATGAAACCAGCTGTTTTAACAAATATCAAGACGTCATAGTAAAAATAAACGCAAATCGTTGCCCGATAAGAGAAGTTGTGACTAATTGTTGAAAAAAACAAATTATATACAATATTTATGAAGTTCACTAATAAACCGGTTTTCTGAATAAAACGGATATTAATCAGGGGTGTTGTGGAATCCAAGACAGAATTGCTTAGCTGTCAGAATTGCAAACCAATTCTGATTTTCAATGGTGTCACATAATCTGATTGCATTTTCTTCTTTTCGAACATACGCTAAACCAATATTCCAATTAAAGGAAGTTTTTAAGAGATAACATTTATCGAATGAATAAAGACGCATTTGGGTGTTAAATTACTTTGATTACGTTTTGTAAATCTACTATCTTTAAATATCCGGATTTTTTTCCAAAAACTCAGTAATTAAAAGATTTCGTGTTTCGTGCTGTGAGCGACTATCTCCTTGCTTTGTTTCTGATAGTAAAACCGATAAAATCGGTTTCCGTGACACCCAAAACCGATACAAATTCTGTTTCGAATATCAAAGCATTAATATCTGAATTCATGACACCTACTACTTTTTTGATCGGTTTCAATTCCGACAACTATCAGATTCCACAACACCCCTGAATGATATAAAAGTTCAATATAAATATTATTGTTTTATAATGCTTTTCATACCATATTTGCAGCAAAAAGTGCCTTATTATGAGCTTATATCACACTATTTTAATTTAATAATGGGTTGTCAAAAAAGTCTTGCGGTATTTTTATTGCATTTTTTTTTATTGAAATTGAAATGAATTCTTGATGACTCATGCCCAGCTCTTGACCGATGCTACGGCTGCTACTATGCCGGTCTCTTTCGACCAATTCAGTGATTTTATCGCAATTTTCGACGACAGGCCTTCCGGAGCGTGGCGCATCTTCGACCACCTCTATAACAGAACGGAAACTTTGAAACCATCGTTGTGCGGTGGAAATAGAAACTGTTTCGGGTCCATAAACTGCACAAATTATATTGGCGCCTTGAGATGTAATTTTGCCTTTATCGTAGTAGTACTGTAAAATATGCCGTATTTTCTCTTTATTTTGCTCCCTGTTTGCGACGCTATAACTCACGAACGACTTAAAAGAAACGACAATCAATCAAACACGTATTAGCGCGTGAGCTTTGAGTTTTCCAAAAAGGTATAGCATGACCCGATGATAAAACTAGAACTACGCGCTTTCAGCGCCAACTAGCGAAAATACCGCAAGACTTTTTTGACAACCTATTATATAAATTAATTATAAATTTTGTTTTAATTAAAAGTGCTCCTTAAGTATCCCACTTAATTTTCCAAAATATGCTTAACCCAAACCAAATTTTTAAATATTTATGTAAAGCGAATACATATTATGTATTATTTCTAAGAGACTAAAGAATGCATTTCTATTTCGACTTCAACAGAATAATACAGTTCGCTCCAATACATCTGGAGAATCTGTAAAAACCATTTCCTTATCAACTTTTATGTAAATATTTATCAATATACATACGTATTTGCTGAGAAGAAACACAGTTTACAGTTTTCTGCATATTTACTAATTTATATTAGTCATTGTCACATGAGGTAAATGATAAAATGCAAAATATCCGCCAATCGAGTTGACAAGATTTTAGCTTTTAACTTTTTTAATTATTGCCAGTGCAGGTAGCTAACAATAACTGTTAATTCGTGAATTTCATTTGCAATTTTACATTAGGTGTTCCAATTTGTATGGGTTTGTTAGTCGTCAATACGCTTGATGTCATAATTTTTTTTTGTATTTGATTTATGATTTGGGAAATTTTATTATTTATATCTAGTAGAGCTCTCAAAATTATTCGAATAACCTGGAAACTGATTATTCTAAACTGCACTAAATTTGCAGTTAAGATGTAAATGTATACTTTTTAATCAATAATGGTAATTCGAAAGAAATTGAACGAAAAGTAATTTGTTTTCAAACATAAAATTAAAAGGAAAAATGTATTACCCGAACACATGGCATTTCACTCATTGAATTTATTATGTGTATATGTAAATATCTAATGAAACTAATTTATAAATTCATTGCCTGCATGACGTCATCAAAGTGGTCTTGTGAAATTAACAAACCTCTCTCGTTATACATATTACATACTTATGTACATACATATGCAAATATATTATCATAGGTTTGCCTGTTTGTATGATTGCAATTGCTTAGTCGTCACCTCATCATGACTCTGCATTTTTCTAAAAAAGCTTGACAAACGTTTTTTGTTTAGACCACTTAAATCCTTACTTTTTTCACATGCACATGCGTACACACATTTGCACACATATGTATTTAAATATGGGCTGTGTCTATTATATCAGTTCGACCTGAATGATTGTTGTGAAATTTCGCAAACTACATTCGTGATTCGAAAGTGTTTTAATAATTTAAAAGCGTTACAGCACATTTCTAAATATTGTTGCACAACGTGTTCAAAATAACGGTTATACAGAAAACGTTGTTGTTGTTGTTGTTTGCCTGTGAAGTGATTTTATCATGTGCATAATTGTTTGAAGAAATTAATTTAATATCAGTGTACGAGTATGTATGTATATTTATCTAAATACATACTTACATACATACATAAAAACTTACCATATGCAGATATCAATTTATATGTATGTTCATTCATTTGTTTAGCTGTTTTATTTTCTTTTTGCAAGTTCCGTGTAAAATGTCTGATAAACACGCAAAAAAGAACGCTACCTACGTATCTACAAAGTGTGTATACACTGTCGTATAAAGTTTTCAGACACTTCGTGAGAAGCGCACCATTTAAGAAATATATTTTCTAAATGAAATTTTAACAACTTTAGGCAAACTATTCCATAACCAATTAAACTAAATAGATATTAATTAATATTCATCATATTACGCGAATCATAATTATTTTCTTTAAAATTTTTTAAATTTCACAAAATTAATTTGCGGTAGAACTTAACTATATAAAAATAAAAAATTTAATGCATCGTGAAGTTAAATTTAATCGTAAATACTAGATTGATAAATATAAAAAAATATTCTCATATTGAAAACTAAAAAAGTGTTTACCCGAAAAAAATCCCAAAACAACCATCTAAATATTTAGCTTTTCATCCCACTTCTTATATTGAAAATTAAAAAAATGCAAATAACAAAAATAAAAAAATCCAATAGAAACATAATAATACATATATAAATATTTTCCTTTTTATCCCTTTTCATTCCAGCTTTTAATCTAAATAATTTTTTTATTTGTTACTACCATTTTTAAGTTAAAATTTTCTTCAATTTCTAATGGAAGACATTTAAAATTATATTTTTAATTCTGATATAGAAAAGTTTACCTTTTTTAATTCTTATTTGGGAACTAAAAGTTGAAAAAACCGTACAAAATTATCCCAAAATTCGAATTAAAAATAGAAAATCGAATTTTTAATCCAAAAATGTTGAATTATTAATTCGCAACAAAATTATATCCAACAATTTATATAAATTGTTTAAAAAATAAAAAAAATTTAAATGCATTTTAAAAAATATGTATTTAAATAAATTTTAATAAATTCGTAATTAATTATTAATAATTTTTTTTAAATCAAAGTCGTAATTTTTAATAGAAATAATAATTTGTTTTAATATAATAATAATACAATTAATAAAATTTTTTTATTTATTTTTACATATTTGAATGTATTTTGTATCTGATAATAAATATGTTTTTAAACTTTTCGAATATAAGTTAGCAAGTGCTCCAAGTTGAAAACTTTTCCCACACACTGTGCATGTCTGTACAGTTGCGTGTACCCGATTCGTACTTGAGTGAATCAATTCGTTTAGCGCCGGCAGTGGTTGCTACTCTCTCACCTACTGACACTTTTTAAGTTTTATTTTTTACTTTTCAATTCATTCACATGTTGCTTTTCGCATTCAACACGATAACAGGGTACAGAATAAGAGGAGCACAGTCACCATTTTCAAACGTGCTTGGAAATTCCAACACATTCTCATAAGCATTTTTAAATATGATTTGTTCTCGTAAGGTGCCAGTGATAAGAAACCCATTAAAAAGTATTTATTTAACGAATTCATGAAACATTTGTAAATTTCCATTGTGATCATGACTGGATCTCCAAAGAATGCACCTGAAACAGTCGCGTAAAATCACATGTGAAAAACGATAGCTTAATTCCAATTATAAGCAAAATAAATCTGCATTTGTTTCTGACCGATTTGTCATCAAAAAGGTGCGTGTTTTTTGTAGCCCTATTAATTTTATGTTGTTTGGAATGACTAGTAATTTTTTTTTTGTACTGAACACGCGCTTGAAAGGTTCTGGCATTATCTGTATTAACAATTATGAAATGTGAAATACGTTATCTATACATTCATACCTCTGCACATGTCTTCCAGAGCTTTCCTTGAAGTTTCCATACAACTTGTATGCATTCGAGCTAATTCTTCCGGTTCGCTTTTTATCACCAAAATCAGCTTTGCTTATCTAGTTTTCTAATCTACCTATAACTATCGTGGAAAACATTCAAGGGGGTCGTTCAAGGAACGATTTGTTACGTCGTTATCGGACGACAGGGAGAGGGGTGTTTTTATGTGTTGGTTAACTTATTGCCTTCATTAATAGTATATTATCTGCAAATATCAATTGTACCCATAAACTTACAAAATGCTAATAAAAAAATTTAAAAAAGCGCCGTCTTATCAAATTGTGAAGATTCCAATTTCGTATGTATTTCATAAGTCTTCAAGTTCAGTTTTGCTCGTGTACCTTCGTACAATGCACATACATATGTACAGATAAGTGGAAATTATTTATATTTAGCTATTCGTAACATGAGACTCTGAATATTTTTAACATAAATAATTAAAAAGCTCAACTGGTGAGTGAAATAGTGGGGTTATAGGAGAATCATGAGACTCTGAACGGTAAATGAGCTCTGGAGTCGTCTGCGCTTTGAAAGCATATGACAAATAAGTTCGATTTATAGCATTGAATTGAAATTGCGTATACTATCGTTGTTGCTGTTGTTATAGCGGTTATCTAATAAATATAGTATCGACAACTGATTGCGATCAATAAGTCTGAAATTCAAATTAAAATAATAATTTAAATATTTTTATTAATATGTTAATGATGTCTAGCAATTTTTTTTTTATTTTTGTATGGATTTAGCTAAAAAAATTTTAATTTTTAGCATATTTTTTTTTTATACTTATAGAAGCCCATAAGATACATGAATTCGATCGATTAGTTTATATGACAACTATAGCATATAGTGGTCCAATATCGGCGGTTCGGCAAATGTGCAGCTTTTTGGTGAGAAAAGTACGTGTGCAAAATTTCAGATCGGTTATATTTGAAAAAAATTTCAAATGTAGGCCAATCCGCCGCGACAAAACGATTGTAACTCTGTATTGTTCATTTCTTTTCTCTTTTGTTCGTTTCTTCTTCTAGCGGTATTGATATTGAATTAATTAGAATATTTACTGAGCATACTTTCTGCTCTGAATTTTTGCGAAAACACGTTTTTATTTTAAATTTTTTACACAAAATGTGTTATTGGTGATTATAATAACGAAACTTCGCAAAAAGAAATTTCTGTAAAGTACCGAATTCACAAGTCATCAATCTCACGAAAAATTTCCAAATTTATTAGGAACAAAACTGTCGAAGTAGTGCATCGTGGACGCCGACCAAGAAAAACTGATGAAAAAACTGACAACTCAATTGTAAGAGAGGTAAAAAAATATCCATTTTAAAGCGCTCGGCAATTGGTAAAGGAGCTTGGGTTACCAATCTACTTAAGAATGGTCGATCATCGCCTAAATAACGCTGACTTACACAGTTACCGACCAGCGAAGAAACCGCTTATTTGCAAACGTAACCAACTAAAACGATTGTGTTCGTTAAAAATCATCTAGAATGGCCAATAAGCAAGTGGAAAACTTTTTTTTATGTTATAGTCTGTGGATGCTTTTCTGCTTCTGGTTTGGGGCCGCTTCATCCTATAAATGGTAGCATGGATCGGTACGTTTTCAGAGACGTTATGGAATCCGTGATGTTGCCACATGCTGAATTAGAAATGCAACTTAAGTTAAATCATGGTTAAAGAGGAATAAAGTGGATTAATTGTGTGGTCTTCACAGTCCCCGTGCCTTAATCCCATTGAAAATTTATGAGAAATTGTAAAAAGAAGAATTGATCGCAGTAATGTGCCAAGTATACCCCAAAACCTTAGTGGATAACCTTATAGCTTCAATGAAGCTGTGATGCAAAGCAGTTATTGAGAGTAATGAGTTTGCTACAAAATACTAAGTTTTTCTTTTATTTTATTAAAAATAGTAAACCGTTTTCTTTGAGTTGCAATTGTTTTGTCTTATTGAATATAGATGTAATATCGTTTTTTTTTATATACAATAAACAAATAAACTGAGAAATATTCTTAAATTTGCTGGGAAACAAAGCATTAATATTATTATAATATTAACATCTAATATTTAAAATAAAATTAAAATAGTAGGTCTCCGGCAATTATTTTCTGTGTATTCGACATTATTTTCATTATCATATGTCAGTTGCAAATGTTTTGTCCGATACTGTACATATCTTTCCTTTCGGGTGATACAAACATCGTGGTAAATTTGGTGCTTTCGAAAAATACTATATGGACTTGGTTACTTTTGGGGAAATCCAATAAAATTCGTCAACTGAAGCGTGGAGAATGGGAATGGGATAAGTTTCTGATAGTGTCAAATCTACACTTTAAATAAAGTTTTTCTAACTGTTATACATAAGTATTTAATAATCTTTTTATGAAGGCTTTTAGATCAAGAGATTAACTAACAGCTTTTCTGAACTATGAAGTGTTGTTAAATAAGATAATATTTTAAATATATAGACGCACATGCTTTTAAATAAGTATGTACATATGTATGTATGTATGTTTGTCGCCCCACTTATCTTTCAATTGCGCTCTTTCAATCTGACGTAATGTATGTACATACATATGTACATAAGTATTAAATATACTTATACGCAGTTAATATACTGCTTTTGCATAATATTACTACTTATGTGATATCTACAAATGTAAGTATGTATATGAACTACAAACACTCATTGCTAGTTTAATTAGTTGACGTTTACACCGCAAATTTTAGAAAAAATTCCGACTCCCAACATCTACACAGTAAATATACTATGTATAAAAAATTGATTTATTGAACAATTGATATTTACATTAGCTGAACCCAAAGATATGTATGTACATACATATGTATGTAAGAATTAGTTAATTTGGCTTTTATGATTATTACACGTTTTGAATTGGGGGGCCTTAGAGACTAGTACTATAGATTTTCTCAAGCACACACATACATATGTACCTTTACTCCATATTACCACTTTTTATCCTACGAAACGATAATATAATAATTTACTTGAGTTTCAACTATACATCATTTGATCAAATTTGATCTGTACTGCAAAAAAAACTTTTTCACATTTTTATGGAAATCTTTATTACCTTCGTATACTTAATTAAATTTTTATAATCTCGCAACATGTTGCTTCAGAGTATACTGGTTCTGTTCACCTAGCGATTGTATGTATGTATGTGTCTCCTAAAACTAAGCGAGATAGTTATAGGGTTATACATAAGTATATATGTATATGTATGTATACTTGTATGTATGTATATAAATGATAAGAATGACGAGACGAGTTGAAACCCGGTTGACTGTCTGCCTCCGCCGTCCGTCCATGCAACCTGTAACTTGACTGAAAAATGAGACGTCTTAATGAAACTGCGTACGAGCGTTTCTTGGCAAAAAAAAATTTCGAAAAATTGCCCAAATCCATCAAAAACTGTTCAGGCCCCTAGGTATCGAATACTTCGACCCCAGTACCTAGAGTTGACTTTTGATCAATCTGTCAGATTTATAAATGCAATTGAGAGAGAATTATTTCCTAATAGTTTTATGTCTGTGTGCTACAAATGGGTTGAATAGGGTCAGTACTTGCTTATATACCAAATATAAAGATTTTTCTTCCGGGTATTTTATACCGCATACATCAGCCAATATGTGAGTTATTGAGAGAGCGAATTGAATGAATAAAATCGGGTGAAAAATCGCCCTAGATTCCATATAACTAACAGGCCTAATGTACTTGAAGCTATTTCCCTGGCTTTAATCATTGAAAGTTGCAAGAATATGAAGTGTTCGGTTGTGCCCAAACTTTTTTCATATACTTGTTATAAACTGAGACTTGAACGGCTTTCAGTGCACATTTTTGGAGCTCCATTCGCCAGATTGGATTGTAGTGATGAATGAAGGGTCCTCAGCTACGTTATCAAGCATCCCCGGTGCGACCTTTACTTGACGTCGTTAATGCAAAATGGGGATGATTTTTGATACGAGTGTAGCATTGCCACGCTTCATACCTAAACAATTAACCAAAATGTGTTGATTCATAAGAGATGTTGAGATCCTCTCTTATCCCTATGAGGCCAACACGATGATTTTCATGTACTGTTTTTATGTTATCGGCATTAACAGAGGTAGATAGTCGACTCGCATAAGACAAGTTTTCGATGATTTAACTCTGTGATACTAATTAAAGATAATTTTTGAAAATTATTAGTTCTTAATGTTTACCTACTGCTCCTTCACTGTGTTGAAAGATACAAATAATGCTTGATTTTGACGAGTCGCTATTTGCTGCTGTAAATTTAAGCCATTTTTGGTGCACTTACTTTTTTGTCAAAAGCACTTTCCACTTTTCGACATCAACAGCTTATTATTCTCTTGAAATTTGATTGATGTTTACTTAGTACTCGATTGTAGTCGTATTTAGCGCGCCCTTACTTGAAATTTTGTCAAATCATGTGACAAAACACTTCAACAAAAACGTTTATCAGATAATAGTTACATATGTACACACATAAATTTACACAAACATATCGTGGCCTAAAATATAAAATGACGCATCTTCGAAAAATTCGAAATTGAGTTATTTATTGATTACATCTATAATACGACATGTGTTCCATATTTAACGTGAAAGCTTTGGACGTCAGACATGCTTATATTAGTTCCTATATGTACATACATACAACTATGCAGTTGTGTTTGCAGGTTTATACCCCGAACAGGGTATATTTACCATTTAGCCATGTCCGTTTTTTTCTCTGTATATACGCTAACTAGTCCCTCAGTTTTTGAGATATCGATCTGAAATTTCGAGCACGTTTCTTTCATACCAATCAGCTGCTCATTTGTCAAAATAGCCGATATCGGACTAATATAGCATGTAGCTGCCATACAAACTGATAGATCAGATCAACTCGAGTCCCTATATTGAGAACTTTTTTATTTGTAAAGATATCTTCACGAAATTTTGGCACGGGTTATTGCCTAAAGCAAAAAGCAATATCCGAAGAAATTGTTCGGGTACCATATATGTACATATGTATGTATGTATGTAAGATATTGTTCAGAACGAGACACTATAGCATACACGTGCCATCTTTTGTATCTGTGAAGGGTATTATAAGTAGCTTCGTTCGGTTTTAGTGCTGTAATACATTTCTACAGTATATGTAACTCTCGTTCAATTCCCTTCATTAAGGGCTCAATATGAAAATGGATTTTAATTAAGAATAATTTGTCCAACGTTACTGGCAAGCTTAAAAATTTATGATTAATTAAATAATTGACTAGACGTTCACTTCGTCATTACGTATGTACACACACATACATATGTATGCATGTGTCTGTATGTTTGTATTTAAAATTGCGCAAAGTTCGCTTAATTGTAACTGCGCAAAAAATTAAAAACATTCCGACTGCAACAGTCGCAAGATTAGGTTTATATGTCCATTAACAGCGCATGTACATTTGTGTGTACATAAGTACTCATACAAATACTGGGACAGTGTGTATGTAATGTATTTCGGTACTCAACTTGTGCTTCATTACAGCCGCGATAAATAAAATCGCTGTGTATTGAGTGAGATATTATTAATACTTTTGTAATTCTAGATAATATGGAGGGAGCTGAATCCGCTCGTGTTCAATAGAAATAATATTTCTGCTAATAAAATTATGAATTTGATTTGTCAAGAATAAAATTAGGATGCAAACTCATAACGCTCTAACCTCATATTTATTTATGTTTCTTATCAATGGTATTCCGTACCATTTTTTCCAATTATTGAGTAATTTTGTGGTTTTCCTCCTCGAATTGCATTAGTAATAGATATGTGGATGTTGGTTTTGTTGTAAGGCCAAGCTCAACTGTTGTACGTAGGGATGTGTAGAAGTTATTGAGTTTGATTAAAAATTCTATATTAAATTTTGCAAAAAAGCAAATTAAATTTATTTCAAACATTTTATATAGTATAGCAGTGTTGCTATGTACCCTAATCAAGTCCGGTTGACTGTCTGTCAGTGGCTCCGTGCAAGCTGTAACTTAAGTAAACCTTTAGATACGTCGATGAAACTTGGTACACTTGTTTCTCGACATCGTAAAACTAAATTAACATGTAGAACTGGAATTTTATAAAAGAGATCGCAATAGCAAGGGACACCTGTGGAAAAACAATTTTGAAAAAGTGGGTGTAGTCCCGCCCATTCAAATTATAATAACCAAATTCGCTCAGAAATTCCTTAAGCATCCCTACCAACATTGCAAAAAATTATGAGATCGTCTGATAACCCAGCTCACTCGCAATATAGCGGTTATGTTGAAAACTTTTAACAGTGCGATAAATCAATAACTAAATACGACAGAGACATAAAATTTTACATTCGAGATGGCATTATAGAAATTTATGGGAGTCGCTGTCAAAATTTGACAATGGGCGTAGCACAGTCCACATTTAAGTTAAAAGCCATATCTCGGTCAAATAGCTTGATCTTCACATTCCTATGTTTCAGTGTAAAATTGGGCGAATCGAACCAAGTCTACTTCTGATATAACACAATATTAAAATTTATCAGATTCTTTCACTTTCCAGTATTCAAATTAAGCACCAATGGAAATAACGAGATGCAACTTTGGACGAAAAGTGTATTTGAAGTATATTACATCGGACCAAAACTGCTCAAAGCCCCCAGGTACCGAATATATGGACCCCGGTTCCCATTGCGGACTTTTTATCGAAAATATGGGTCAATTTGTGAAATATATTAAGAAATCGAAGTTTTTTGCTATTGAGATACCGAACGAAATTTATAACGTAGGTTCATTTTGATATTCTTTTGAACATTTTTCAGAATCAGTCAGATCGGACAGCTATATCACATATCTCTTATTCTACCGATTATTCAGTTTTTTTAAACTTCGCCTTAAAAAGCGCTGGCTCGAAACCCGTTTTAGACCCATAGTCTCTTACGCATAGTTGGTCAGAAAGATCCGAACAACATTTCCTGCATACCCGATTTTCTAAAAAAAAAATGGACCCGCTCTAATGTACATATAAGTATGCATTCATATTTAGAGGTCAATGAGACGTGTGTTCTTATCATAAATTCGATCTTTAAGGAATAGGAAAGACGGTTAATTATACTTTAGTATTAGGATTATGTACATATGTCAAATATATTAAAAACAAGAAAATATGTAAAGTTCGGTTGCACTGAAGCTATAATATCCCACACAAATAAAAATGATTCCCAAGAACTGCATTTCGTTCGTTGAGTTTGTATGGCAGCTATAAGCTATAGCTATCGCCGATATCATTTTTGACAAATGTGTAGCTTCTTGGTGTGCAAAACTTCAGACTGATAGCTGAAAAACTGGGAGATTATATACAGACGGACATGACTAAATCGACTCAGCTCGTTATGCTTATACATGTGTATGTACATACATATATTTTATGGGCTGTGCGACATTTCGCTCTTCGTGTTAATATCACTGCAAACTTAATATATTTTGTTTAGGTCATAAATACGTCGTCTTCGCGAATTTAGAATGCATGGAATCTCAGTGATTATGTTCGCCTTATACTCAATACTGTACTATCAGTCTGTTTGAAACTCTTGCTAGCTGCATATGAGTGTACGTCTGTATTTTTGTATGTAGCATACAATTAGACAATTTTCTTCTCGATATTGTCGATTCGCTGAGTCGCTATTTCAGTAATTAATTGAACTATGTACATACATATATACATACATACATATGCAAATTTAATGAGAATGTGTACATATACATACTTATGTACACATTTTTTGTATGCTCCTATGGAATCTGGCAGTATATTGTTGTTCCGGAACATTAATTATTGCGGAAGAAAATACTACTATGCATGTACATACTATATGTACATATTTTATAATTATGTAGTAATATATTTTGCAATGTGGCGGCAAATGTGCGGTAATCGCAATATTTTTTTTAAACGTCTATTTTATTTACGGTGGCAACTGCACAAAATCTGTCATTTCTATTTCACCAATATAGACAGCTACAACAGCAAATCACAAATCACATGTTATTAATTGTATTTGACGCTCCGCTGATTTAAAATTATCATTTTACAATGTTCAAATGATATTATCAAATAATTTATTTCTCAACAGTAAATTATTCTCATGCAAATAAAACAAAATTGACTAATTAACGTTTGCTGCAATGTGTTTTACTTGTAATTCTTATCATACTGAAACGCATCAATCATACAAAGCAATAGTGTGCATATTTCTAAATATATCTACATACATACATATACATATGCATACATACTTACATGCATGCTATTCAAGGTCATGCGCATATGTGTATGTATGTAGATAATAATAGTCACCCCATAATTGAACCTAACAATTTAGAATTGATTAAATACTTGTTCCATTAGCGCCTAAACTGGTTGACTTTGGGCATGTGCGTAGTATTAACTGTTATTTGCAGACCAAATCGACCTTTCAAAACCCTAACTGTTGTGAAATCTATGTACATACTTATGTATGTACCATATGTCAAAGCATATTTATGACTTGCGAAAACTTTTCAACTCAATAAGGTCGCTCAAATCAGCCAACTTTCCAACATTTTGTCGGAAAATTGTGATATGGTTAATAATTAAAACGTAGTAAATATACCTTTTTCGTATTTACTTTTCGTAACAAATAATTTCATAGAAAAACACCAGATATGTATACATTTGTCGCATATCATAAAGAAAGTAAATACATATATTCATTCAAATACGCAATGGATATTAACAATTGTTTTGTTGTTTACTTCAAAATTAAAGTTATTAAAAAATAAATAAATATTTGCTAATTTTTATGTTTGTTTCTTGCTTTTTTGTGACGCTAGTGACAAAGTGCGAGGCCAAACAATAGTTAGTCTGACTCTAATCTTAATGTAAACCGATCCGTTTTGTTTTTTTTTCTTTAAGAAATAAATAAAAATGCTGTTATCATAGAACTTTTAATCTTTGAAGGAATATAATTTTTGAAAAAAATATATCTACGGGTTTTGAATGCTTCACCCATTCTATCTGACGTTGAAAGTCGGTATTCAATTTGTAGTTTTAGATATACATACATACATACATACATAACAACAAACTGACAGTTTTTGGTTGGAGAAAGCATGCTCGTTTCAGTTTTGCACACCTGGTTGTCATAAGAGCTGGTTAGTCTGTTAATGCAATTCTGTCAGAAATCCCTTCGACCATTTTTAACGGTTTCTAAAATTATAAAGCGTTCTAGAAAAATATTTCTCAGCTTTAAAGTGTATGATTATTATTATAATGATATTAAAAAACATGTACAAATTCTCTTTATAGCCATTTTTTTTTATGGGGTTACAAATATGTAGTTTCACAATAAGAGCGTATTTGAAAAAAAATTTAATTTAGTGTAATACTTAATAGTTGTTGTTTTAACGGTTATCTAGTCCCCGTTAAGGTGGTATGGTTCAGATTAGTTGTCATCGAGGTCATCCAACGGCAGGGTTAACTTGGCATGCAAGGAGGTGGGACTCGTTGCACGCTGGACATACATATATTTGATATTCTTTCGGAGATTTAATCCTACTAGTGTTTTGTAAGTGAGGAAATTACTCGGAAACGTTCAGACAGATCAACTTGATATCACAAGACTTTTTTAGGTATATATTTTCAGAAGATGATCGAAGAAATAAGATTTTTGATCATTTAAGTTTTTAAGCCACATTCAAAAAATAATTTTCGTTTTGAAAGTCGTCATTTTGTTCAAAATTAAAATTTTGACCAGTCCTGCGTTCATAACCGTTATTCATATATTGTAATAAAATTTCCGGTTTTGGAATTTGACATACTATGTATGTATGTATGTAATTTAATGCAGAATGAATTTCTTCTCCGCTAGACACCTTTTTTCGGAGGTATCCTAAAGATCGCCTACTGTATCAAATTAATCTTAACATTTTCAAAATGTTTAACTTACATTAAGAAAATATCGATTTTACTTCAAAAATTTTCATATTAAAATTTCAAATCGAAGCCGCTCAGTTTTAAAAGCTCCAGTTTATTCATTCGCGTTTTTGAATTTGCTGCAGTAATACCTCAAAGACAATTGGTCCGATCATCATGAAATTGTTTTCTGCCTGTTGCCAATGACCTATCGGATTTTTGATCTGATTAAAAATCGAATTTTGGGAGGCCAAAAACAACCAAAATTTGGGGTGAAATTTAACTTTTTTTAAATGTTGTAATTTTGTGAATTTTTGATTTTTTTATCGTACATTATTTTATGAAGAATATCTTTTAGTTTAATGAAATTTTTTTTATTTTTCGGTTTCATTTAAGGAAGACCTTTTTAGAGCCGTCGGAGATCTCGTATAACTCAAAAAATAATTAGTTTTTTTTTTCCAAAATTTCTCTCTGTATTCTTGAAACATGTGTAAATAAACATAAAAAGCGTTTTTTCTGCTTAGAAAATAAAAAAATAACATTTTCTGCTTAAAAAATAAAATAATTTTCAAAAATTTCTCTCTGTATTCTTGAAACATGTGTAAATAAACATAAAAAGCGTTTTTTCTGCTTAGAAAATAAAAAAATAACCCCTTTCAACGAAAATACACTTCATGAATTTTATGCCGGGTACAGATTTACACTAAAACACACTCGTAGTGTTACTCATACGTATGGGCATACATATGCAAAAGTAGTCGTTGTCAATGAT
Source organism: Bactrocera tryoni (assembly GCF_016617805.1). Taxonomy (NCBI): domain Eukaryota; kingdom Metazoa; phylum Arthropoda; class Insecta; order Diptera; family Tephritidae; genus Bactrocera; species Bactrocera tryoni. The sequence continues at coordinate 54,970,592 of NC_052502.1, read as the reverse complement.
GTATTTATTGTTCCGCTTAAAACGTAATCGATATTTATTTATTTGTTTAGTTCTCACGAATACGCGAAGTTCTTCCGATGCTGAAACTTAACTTCCATGCACACCAATAGCTTTGTATGTATGCATATGGCGATATGCACTTTACACGCACCAGTTGTGTCGCATTGACTTTGAGGCAGTTTTGATGTTGTCTATAAATATGAGTTCATCTGTATAACAATAATCGCTAACGCTGCCAACTCCATCGACTTTTCTAATGCAACAATGGAATTTTGCAATTGGCTCGCGTGCACTTTTTCTGCAATTAAATCAATTATAGTACATACTTACATATATACTATATGCTAGATGTATTTATGTGCATAAAAGCGAGTGGTTTAGTGTAAATGATCGCTGTTTTTGTCGCTGGTTTTACCATATGTTCGAGCGGAAACTAGTTTCTAATTTTCTTCTATCAAATAAGAGTATAGAGTATGTGATTGTTTATAGTATATTGCACATATAATTATACATATATGTAAACAAAATGTGTGTTTATACACTTGCCACAGTAGCAGCTTCACGGAATTGTAGATATCACATTCTTGTGTTCCTATTCCTGCGCCGCTGTTGCAAATTTCCTTAATAGCAAACTGAGCTCTGAGCTGAGTTTGCATTTTTGCAAACTTCCATGTAGAGTCTTAGCTAGATTTATACATATGTACATACATATACATATGTCTGCTTGTAACAAATTCTAATAATATGTATTTCATCGTTTCTTGCAGTTATTCACATTTAAAATGGGTTTACTCAGCGAAGGCAGTCCACTCTCATGGGAAGAAACCAAAAAATTAGCTAATCATGTGCGTGAACATGGCATCACGCAGTTTATAAATCTCTATCACAGGCTAAAGGATCGCACTGGCGACATACTCAAGTGGGGTGATGAGGTTGAATATATAATCGTTAAGTTTGACGATGAAAATCGCGTTGCACGTGTCTCACTGAAAGCGCCAGAACTACTAAATCACCTTAATGAGAAAGAGTTAGCCGATCCCAAGGGCGTCAAATCGTTGTGGCGCCCCGAATACGGTGCTTACATGATCGAAGGTACGCCAGGCAGGCCGTTTGGCGGTCTTATGGCACACTTCAATCTAGTGGAGGCGAATATGCGTTATCGGCGTGAAGAGGTCACAGAAATACTGGACAAAGATGAGTGTGTCATGTCCATAACGAATTTCCCACGTTTGGGCGCACCGGAATTCACACATCCCATCTACTATCCAAATCCGGACGATCCGAATAGCTCGGCTAAATCGCTATATTTCCCAGATGAAGCCATATTTCCAGCACATCCACGCTTCAAGACGTTAACACGTAATATACGTAAACGACGTGGCGAGAAAGTCGCCATCAAATTAAAAGTTTTCAAAGATGTAAACACAAAGCTACCCGTAGAGGGTGCACCAAAGGGTGAACCCGATGTCGTTGCACTCGACGCCATGGGCTTCGGTATGGGCTGTTGTTGTCTGCAACTTACATTCCAGGCCTGTAACATCAATGAGGCACGCAAATTGTATGATCAATTGGCGCCATTGTGTCCCATTATGTTAGCACTTACAGCAGCATCGCCCATATATCGTGGCTATTTAACCGAATCCGACTGTCGTTGGAATGTGATAAGCTCCTCAGTAGACTGCCGCACCGAGGAGGAGCGTGGTTTACGGCCACTAAGTGAAAATAAGTTCCGTATCGCAAAATCGAGATATGATTCGATCGATTCATATCTATCACCAGAGGGTGCCGCATACAACGACGTACCGCTCACATACGACGAGCAAGATTATAAACGTCTACGCGATGGTGGCATTGATCCGCTATTGGCGCAACATGTAGCTCACTTGTTCATACGCGATACGGTTTCATTGTTTAGTGAGAAAATCGACCAAAATGACGAAGAGGACACGGATCACTTTGAGAATATACAATCGACCAATTGGCAGACAATGCGCTTCAAGCCGCCCCCGCCAAATTCGTCCATCGGCTGGCGCGTGGAGTTCCGGCCATGCGAGGCGCAGATAAGTGACTTTGAAAATGCTGCCATTGTTTGCTTTGTCGTGCTGCTGACACGAGTGATACTATCGTATCAATTAAATTTCCTGATCCCCATCAGTAAGGTGATAATAATATAAATAATGCAACAAAAAGCATGTTTTTAATGAATTGTGATTAAACTAAACGTAAATATCAATTTTTTCAGGTTGATGAAAACATGCAAACTGCTCAGAAGCGTGACGCTTGTCGCAAAGAAAAATTCTGGTTCCGCAAAACTTCTAAAAAGAGCTGCTACATAAATGGCAACGGTGTTAATGGCGTACACAACGGTACTAAGGAGAATGGCGAAACAAATCATGAGGAATACGAATTGTTGACAGTTGGCGAAATTTTCAATGGCAAGGTAAGCTGAAATTAAACTCTATCAGCAGCAATAAATTAAATCTGCTATCTACAGCAATAAATTAAATTGAATGAAATATTTCTTACTGCAGGCTGACTCTTTCCCTGGTCTCGTGCCGCTCATTCGTAGCTACTTGCAATCAATGGAAGTTGATCCTGACACTCATTGCACAATTGAGCAGTATTTACGTTTTATAGAGAAGCGTGCTTCTGGCGAGCTGGTCACAACTGCTACTTGGATGCGCGAGCAAGTGTTAAATCATCCAGATTATAAGTAAGTAAATAATTTCCATTTTTAGCCAATGTAGAATTCGTAATTGGCGTTTTGTTTTTAATTAAATTATATAATGCACACCACGCACAATCAACTCAAATAAAACATTTGTACTAATTTGCGTATAAATATATATTTTCCTATTACAGACAAGACTCCGTTGTAAGCGATCGTATCAACTACGATTTGCTCAAGCGAATCAAGGATATCCAGGAGGGCAAAGTGATCGAACCCACATTACTCGGTAAAGGCAATCATTCCAAAACGAAAGATTCGCTGCCGCCCGCACTGCAGAAGCAGTTGGCATTGAATGGCTGCTGCGAGAATAAATGACCACCCAATGCGCAGGCGCAAACTATTATTGGGCAATGTGATCAGCAGTAAATTTTTTTTATTAAATGCGTATAAGTAAAAGAAATGTGATGCTATAGGTTTATGATGATGACGAAACTTTTTTACCCATCGTCGATGCTGCAAATTGAATGTTTTTTGTTATACTTAAAAAAATATATATAATTAATGAAAAAAAAATAGTTGAAAAACTTTTGAAAGTAATTGATTTAAACCAAAGCCTTATGGCTAATAAATAAATAAATTTTATTTGATATCTAAATAAAACAAAAAAACGTAATATACTATGTGCAACCATATAGCGTATGTATGGCCGGGTGTAAAATTTACTGTTTTGAGATTGTTGATTAATCCACAAATAAAAATATATGCAATTTTTTGACTTATTCAAAGTGGATTTATGTTCAATGTTATTATATCTCCTCTCTTTGAAATACGTATGTTGTGAAAAAAAAACTAAAACTGTAACTGTTTGTGAGCACTGGAACTTTCTAGAAATGATTATTCAAAGCCAATGTAGAAACGATTATTTATATATTTACAAAATCTCCTATTATAAGCTATTTAATTACATACTTAATAATGCATTTAAGCTTTACCTACATGATTAATTATTGCAAATATTAAAAAAAAAAAAACTGAAATTAATCCTGATTACAACAATCTGACATATGTATTTTATTATTATTTGAAACCGATTTCAAATCACGTCGTGCTTTAGTTCTTTTGAAGAGAAGAAAATTTTAAACAGGTATTATGAAAACTAAAAACCAATACTGTAATAACAAATCAAAAGTATAAATCTTATTAAACGTTATCACAAACCAGCCAAAATAAGCATGTTTCTTTCTTGTATGAAAAAGTTATTTTTATTGTAAGTCAAACATATCAAAAAATCTCTAATTATGGTTCGGTTAGCGTTCCCACGAGAGTCGGGTCTACGTAACCGGATTTTATCCGGCCAAGGATTGTCAACTCGACAGAATTGTGCCGCTACAACAACAAGAAATGGGATCTACGTAACCGGTAGCGGTCCGAATTTTTAAACTGCCAGGACTGTCAATTCTGCAGCATATCTCCAGAACTTCTTCAGAGAAATTTATTTACAAATTACCGAATGTTGAGTTCAGACTCTAGTAACTTAAACAAATAAATCAGCATAATGCAAAATTTTGAAAAGAAATTTCGAATCTTCTATTCATTGAAGAGGTAGTAAAAAAACCACTGTCCCTTCTTCTTTAGAAGAGAGGGTCATGTGTAGAAGTTCACGAAAGTGAGGAAAGTTAACTGAGCGCCATTCACTCGGGAGTGGGCAGAAACGATTCTTTACAAATGGTTCAAACAGCTTCCGACTTCCGGTCTTAGACTAAGTATTCTCTGGGTAGCCAAAGAACACCCGTTTGAAGGCGAGGTAAAGTGAGAAGGCGAACCAACACTCCCTAGGGTTGTGTGCTAGATTTGGCATCCGCCACGCAAAAAACGCCCCCAATGAAAAGGTAACAAAAGCCTCGGATTTGTATGCTAGGATTTATTAAAATACTATATCTAAATGTACACACATTTTTTGTTTAACTTATACAAAAATTACAAAGTCGTACGAAGATAACGCCTTCATATGCACTTAATACACTTAAATAGAATCCGGGCGGTATGCACGATACATATTCATTTCATTCGGAAACGTTTTGAATAACTCTAATAGCATATTGGCCTTAAATTTGCGATAAGCATCAATTTTGCCTTTAACTTCCTCGTTCTTAGCCAATGCTTTTTCAACGCAATCTTTTGTATATAATTGAGGATTCTTGTCTTGGTCAATGTAGTCGAATACTTCGAATGGGACGAAAACATCTTGTACTTGGTTTTTGAGCTTATCGATTTCCTGCAGACCAGTCACTAGACCTTGACTATAGGGAAAAAAAACGTTTACATACAATAGATGGCAAGAACAATCAAAATAACTTACATCTTTTGGTTCAGCACATTCTGACCCTACACAAACGTAAAAATTGTTGAATATAGCGGATATGGTAGAAATGTGTAATCTTTCACGTACCTGTGGCTGGAAGTCGCTGACAATAATTCGTATCTGGCGGACATTTTCAATAAACATCTCCAACTGGGTTTCAAGATTTTCTAGCGGAGCAGACATTTCACAACAGGAACAAAGTGTTTAGCAATTTAATATAAGAAGAAAATTAAAATTTAGATCACGAAATTGTAGTTTGACTTTTAGAAAAAAATATGAGATATGTTTGCGCCGAATTTAGGAATAAAGGAAATGCAAAAATATTTGACAGCTTAGTGGATAAGTTGCCGTATGGAATTCATTACTCAAGGTTGCCGTATGTTAACATGCAAAATAAATTTCATTGAGAATTACTAAATGTATTATTTGTTAATAACGTTAATAGCGGGATTCTGTAACTAGTCTCTAGTCTCTATTTGAGACATTTTGGATTAAAACCTCAATTTGTGACTAGTTACTATTCACTAAACAGTCTCTAGCGTTAGTCTCAAAATATTGACTCAAACTTGAGACCTGGTAATTAGCAGGTCACAAAACCAAAAAGAACTTTTGTCTGCCATTTTGAATATAGTACTGAATAGAGATCATCACAGATATTAGTCGATTGTAGTTATTTTCTATTTTGTAAGCAACTCAAACACGAAAAGGTTAAAAATAAATCAATTTAACATAAATTTCGTAAATATTATGAAACAAAGTCAACATATACTTTTACTTTTATTGATAATTATGTTTTTTGACTATGTTATAGAAAATTTAATATTTGTTATCGACATATTTATTTTCATTCAAGTTTAAAAACATCTCTGAATAATGAAATGTAATAAATTTTGTGACTGTCACTTACAGAATAGCAAAATCGTCTCAAGTCTCAAAAATTGTCTCTAACTCAAAATCTCAAATTTAGAGACTTGAGACAGTATCGCAGTACAGAATCGCACGGTAAATAAATCTATTTGATTTCTATTGAAATATATTATGCATACCAATAAAATAAAATAACATTTCAACGCTTTCAACAGCATATAATCATGAAGTTATGAAAAATGTGCCGTATGGCCTCCATTAAAGTAATTCCCGTACTTTCGTCGAGATGCACTCAGTGCAATTATTGGCCGTTTTGTTTTGCTCACAACATTCGCTTACGGCACTGAAATTTTTTCAGTCTTATGTGAGTTTCGTAAATTTACGTAAATTGTAGAATAAAATCGAAATAGAGTAAATTATGTCGCGACACGCATTAATCGGTTTGTAGTAACAAAAAATGTTAGATTTTCAGTTTATAACTAAGGACACATTATTTAGGCGGAGGAACGGGATTCATTGGTAAAGGTTTAAACAAACATTTGATCAAAAATGGGTATGATGTCACTGTAATATCCCGAATGCCTGGGCTAAAGCGCATAACCTGGCTGGAACTAGAGCGGAACGGAATACCAAATGGTATTACAGCTGTTGTCAATTTGGCAGGACAAAATGTCTTAGATCCAAGCCGACGCTGGACAGATGGCTTTAAGCAAAATGTGTGGACTTCTCGTGTTAACACAAGTGCAGCATTAGTGAAAGCTATTGCAGATGCACCACAAGTGAAAGCTTTTGTTAATGTATCAGGAGTAAGTCACTATAAACCTGATGACAAGCATATTTATACTGAGAGCGATCCAGTGGAAGGATTTGATTTTATGTCGAAATTATGTTTAGAGTGGGAGAAAGCCGCAACATTACCAGAGAATGTTAAGCACTGCAGGGGCGTGAGTATTAATAATAATGTTTCAAGAAATTGACTTAATGTTATGAACAAAGTTCAATTAAAAATGTTTGTAATTCTTGTAGGTTAAAATACGCACTGGGGTTGTCATAGGACGAACAGGTGGGATGATTCAGAATATCTGGCTTCCTTTCCAATTGGGTTTAGGCGGTCCTCTAGGCAGTGGAAAACAAATTCTGCCTTGGATTCATTTATATGATTTATGCCAACTAGTACAAAACAGTATCGAAAATGAGAAAATAGAGGGAGTAATAAACGGTGTGGCACCGGAAATTGTAACTAATGGCGAATTCTCGAAGGTAAGAAAAGGTTCTTTAAAAAGTATATAAAACAAAAACAAAAGATAAAGCTTAAAAGAACATTATTTACACTACTAAGATTTCATATTTTATTTTATCTTTTTATGTCCTTAGGCCTTTGCTTCTGCTCTACGACGTCCTTGTCTATTCGCGGTACCAGAGTTTGTAGTACAAGCGCTTTTTGGCAAAGACCGTTCTGCATTACTTCTATCCGGTGCTAAGGTTCAACCGAAAAGAACCCTGGAAAGTGGTTTTAAATTTAAGTATCCCACAGCGAGGGAAGCGTGTTTGGAAGTTGTTCAGAAATATTAAATTTCATTAGAAAATACTTAAACCGCACATACATATGTATATATATAGATAAAATTTATTATTCGATTTGTTTGTTAAAAAGCAGAAATCGGAAAATAGTTAGTCGGTACTTAATGACTAAAAAAAAATTTGGAATCTCTACTTGCCTGGTAACGCTGTGAATAATTCTGACACGTCAGTTGTCAGCTGTCAATTTAAGCAGAATTTTCTATCGTTTGTACAACTAGAAAAGTTAAACGTAAAAGCAAACAAATCTTGTTATTCGATATTAGTTTATAATAAACCAAAGATAGTACTTTAATTTCCATTTTTGTCGTTTCTTCTACCAGTAAGACAGTTATAGTAATTATAATTCGTACAAGTTGAAATTTCTTCTGTTTTTTAGGTGCAGCTCTTGCTCCTGACACATTGCGTGGCACCGCATTGAAATCGTCGTTTTTATCAAAACTTTTGCGCTAACGCTTCAGAGTAACAGCTTTTACAAAAAAATGCTATCGCCAACGATAAAATGTAGATATGTCATTGCTTATTTGGCACTTATGCTTTGTGTTGCGTGCCGTACAGGAGAGGCGGTGGAATTTACATTTGATTTAGCGGACAATTCTGAAGATTGCTTCTTCGAAGAGGTGCGTCGCAATACCACCTGTTATCTTGAGTTTCAAGTATCCGCTGGAGGTCAGTTGGATGTCGATGTAACTTTGACAAATCCTCATGGCAAAGTAATATACGAGCAACAGCGTGCGACGTTCGATAGTCATCAATTTACCGCTGAGGCAACTGGTGTCTACAAAGTTTGTTTTAGCAATCAATTTTCATCATTTTCACATAAAATTGTGTATGTTGACTTCCAAGTGGGAGACGAGCCAGCATTGCCTGGTATCGACGAACATGCCACTGTCCTTACTCAAATGGAAACATCCTCACAGTCGATACACAAAAGCCTCAATGATATACTTGATGCTCAAACACATCATCGTTTAAGTGAATCGAAGGGACGCAAAAGGGCGGAAGATTTAAACGAAGCCGTGATGATGTGGTCCGGTCTTGAGACGTGTATTGTCTTAGTCATTGGCTTTGGCCAGATTTTAATTCTGCGTAACTTTTTCTCAAACCGCAAGACAGGTGAAGTTCGTTATAATCAGTTACGGTAGAGAACTTAGTAATGTATCTCTAGAAACGAAAAAAGGACGAATCGAACGGTATCCATATATAATAGTAGAAAGAGATAACAGATGGAGAATTGATTATCAAAATGAATTAAAGTTTTGCTTACGCTTATAAGTTTGGTTTACTACTTTCAATATATAAACATAGATAATTATCTAAAACAGTATATGTTTTGTTTAATTTAAATAAATAAACAATTTCACAATCTCCGTAAAATTACAATTTATCCCCTCAAGATAAACTGTTTTTTTTCGTATGTTTTGTTCAACATATTAAGATAAGCAATTTTCGAATAACTGGAATATGAATCAAAGCCAAAACAGTATTTGCTTGCCGGGCCTGGTATATTGTTATAATTCCTATCCCTGCATCTTTAATTATTACAACAACAATTACAACAATTTCCAATTAGAATTATTTGCGACCTTGTACCAATTGTGCGAATAATAAATCAATATAAATGTAAAAGTTGGCAACACTACTCACCTTAACACAGCTGATTTGCCTGTCAGCAATTTGCCTTCACGACACGTGCATTTTTGACCGCTGCATCTCGCGAACCTATATTTTTTTGCAACTGACATCATTTCCGTTTAGCTGCAATTGTAAGTTTTTGAAGATAACAATAAATAAATTTATTTAAATGTGTTATAAACTACAATAAATATACTAAAAAGTGGTGTTAATCATTTGAAACAAAAGCTTTTGCACTGTTCGACTGACACCGGCTAGTGCATGCATGTTGATTGCTTCGGTTTGCAATTGGCCAATTTTAAATGCTGAAATTTATAGAGTTGTATTACAAGTGGTTATTCGTTTTCAAAATGTAAATCATTGCTGAAAGCAAGCAAAGCTAAATTAGTGAGTTTTTCGGTAATTTTTAATTTGTGTGTTACTTCAGTTTTGCATACAACAAATTTGTAGGTAATCAAATATCCCCACCCCTCCCTTTTGTAGCGCAACAAAATCCAACAAAAGCAGAGCAATTCAATTCTGTTATTTCATATTGTGTATGTGAGAGTTTTATTGAAAAGTATTAAGTGAAAAGTGCATTTAATAAATAAAATTGATAATATATTGTGCAAGTGAAATATCTTCGATATTGGTTTATTAAAAAAATGATGGAGAATCGGGTGTTGCGCTACACTTTTTATAGCCTGACTACGGGCATTTCGGTAGTGTTGTTGTCAGAAATCTTTTATCGTGGCTTTTTGTACGTGCGCGAACGTTTGTGGCGTCGCGATGCATCTGATGACGAAATAGCCGAAGTCATCTGGACGAATGAGCTGACACAAAGCTGCGCTGGTGGTCACACACTAAAATCATCAGCAGATCGTAAGAGCCCCACATACGAAAGTCCATCGAAGGGAATGATTGAAAATGGACATGTTACGAAATTACCAACTCCTAATGTGAGTCCTTCATGTCAGAATCGGTATTGTGCTGCCAATAATGTCGGTCGTTTAATAGCGTTAATTGATAAATCTAAATATACCATTGATCTAGCAATGTATACGTTTACATCCTATGATCTATCTCAAGCATTTATGCGTGCCATTCGCCGGGGAGTTTCAGTGCGCATAATAAGTGACAAAGAAATGGTATACTCCAGTGGATCTCAGATTATAACGCTAACGAAGGCAGGTTTGTAAAGTGTATTTCTAGTAATGTATACCTTTAAATCGTCATATGCTTTATATTCTACATATTAGTTATGGACGTGCAAAATTGCAAATCAGCTGATGATGTCATATATGTGTGTGCATTTGTACGAATGCAATCGTATGTACGCTGCGGCTTACACGAATACACATTTCGGACTATTTTATCGAAATATACGTACATTTGTACATTTGTACATATGCATATGTATACTTCCAAATGGTTCTAGACTTTAATTGGATTTTTGATGAATGTCCACATCGTATTTGTGTGGACTCAAATCACATATTTTTACAGGTATTTCATATCCCTTCATTGTGGAAACTTTCTGTATCCATGCAATTAATCACATTTTCTCTCTCCCCATCAAAAATAAGTTTGCACTTGCTATCTGGCAAACGGCACGACAAGTACAATAACAAATGCTATGGATTCGCGCAAACGTATTGATGTTCTTTGAGGCATCTCAGTTGCGTCGTAGGTACGGACGTTGTGGTCTTATTTCTTTAAGCAAACGATTGAACCACGTGCATCTCGTGGTAAAATATTCGCTCGCATAAAGCAGCCACGTTTTCATGCATTACTGCATTTGATTTGTCGCTTTTGTAAATTGCTAATTTATACAAATTTATTAATTTTGCCCTTTCAAGAAGATTTTTGCAATATTGCGGCAATGCCTTGTTGCTAAGTGCAGAAATCCTATTGTGCAACCGAAATCTAACTGCTCTAATTACGAGTAACAGGTGGTTGTTCGCATAAGTGGAGGCATTTGAGTTAGTGATAGTGTCCTTCTAATTGGAAAAATACTTTATTTTTATAATTGAAAATTAAAAATTTTTAAATTTGTATAAAACAGTAAAATTGGTCTTGGTTCTTTGATAGAATCGGTGGCAGTTTTTACATTTAGCACTGCTTTGCCAACTCGGCAAAAGTAAAGTAAAAAACAGTGCATACTTTTAGGGTTTATATAGGAAACGGAAACTGTGTTAGCTGAGTTTAGTTATAATAACTTCGTATGTCGATAAGGAAGTGCGGCTCACTAAAAAAACAATTATTTTAATTTGGCGACTTTTAATTTGACAATACTTTTCTCAGGAGTGGATTATGTAACATTGATCTAATTTTAAATATAAATATGTTTTCAAAAATTAATCTGTTGACACCTTATATGCCTTTATAAATTTTTTTTTAATTATTTAATCTAAATTAATTTAATATTTCATACTAATCTACTTTTAGGCGTGGCGGTGCGGTGTCCAATGACCACAATGCTAATGCATCATAAATTTTGCCTGCTAGACGGACCGAAACGTGCGCGTTCGGTTTTGGGCAATGTCGGCAAAACAGATGATTTGCGTAATGTAAAGGGGGTTCTTATGTCCGGCTCACTCAATTGGACCATGCAGGTAAATATAAGGTTATTGAAAGACAGAATATTTGACTAATTATTTCGTAATGATTTTTCAGGGTTTTGGTGGCAATTGGGAGAATATTGTAATCAGTTCCAATAAAGAGTTGTTGGAACATTTCGAAGATGAATTTCAACGAATGTGGTTAGCATTCGCTCCACGTTTGAGTTCGTAAACATCGAATGTGAAAGGTAAGTAGGCAAATAAAGATTATAATATACAATTGGCTTCCTCGTTTAGTCACTTGAACAGACATTTCCTATTGCCGTTAATTATACACTTTATTGTACTTTGTCCACAATGCGTTTATTTTTCTCGGTATATATGGTTACATTCAAGTAATGTGGGGTTAGGATGTTTGATTGTATGTAGTTTTTGGAAATAGGATCTGAATATTTGTATGCACTTCCTTCATAAATATTTGACAGATCTACGGACTCGTTGTTGTTGCTGTTGTAACGGTAACCTTTTCCTCGTTAGGATGGTAAGGTTCAGATAAGATGCCATCGAGATCATCCAACGATAGGTCCAAGAAACGTGTTGTTCCGAAAGGTACGGACTATAGGGAGTGTCAGATGTGTAAGGTGCTACAGTATCCAGAACGAAACTGCGCTAGGGCCATGTTGGGAAATAGCGCAGACCCTATAAAATATGCATGCATACATACATATGTATATGTTTTAAAGATCAACGTGGCGAGCTGAATCGATTCAACAATATTCGTCTATCCATCTTACCGTCTGTCTGTATATACGCAAACTAGTCTCTCAGTTTTCGAGATATTGATCTGTCGTAGGAACGGTCAGAATCGCCGATTTCGAACGATTTTAGCATACAGTTTCCATACAATCTGGTCAATCAAAACCAAATTCTTGTATGGAAACTTTTTATTTTGTGAAGAGCATTTTAGCTTCGGTGTCAGAGAACATTTTTTCTTATTTATTCCTTCTAACATATTCTTCTAACGCATTCAAGCCTATATTTTTCTAAATAGTTGTCCATACCACTAATGTTATTTTAAAAATTTCCTACTTCATTCACCCGCAGATTTGTCGCTAAAATAATTATTTATTTAAAAGGAACGATTTATCAATATCGTTTTACATTTTTTTTGATTCTTTTTAATTGTCATTTTAAAGTGACAAATCCGCTTGCTGCTTTCACATTACATTGTTGTTTTAGAGATTTTCTTAAATTGTCACATGTTGCGACCACTCCTGTGTACGCGGCCACTTTGTTTGTGTTTTCCTGTAAATCTCTCATCAGTAGGGGGTCGCTCTTTTCATTTCGGGAATGCATACAGTTAATACATACTTAACATGCACGAGTTGTTTTAAGTGGTATTTGATATAAAAAAAAATAAATACAAATACACACATACATACAAACACACATAAATGCATTCATACATGTATGCATACATATGTACATATCTACATACATACAATTTCTAGGTAGCACCAGCTCAGGCAGCCGAAAACGTTCGAACTCATTGATTTTAAGGAAGTGAATGGTCACAATGTGCTTGTGATTACTGCCTTCATCCCCCTTTTCCTTGTCTTCCATGTGTTTTAGCGAGGCGTGGAGGCCGAGTGTGACATTTCAGCGGCATCTATAAGTATATTTCTAGTTTTTTTAATTACAAGTTACAAGAATTTTTTAAATTAAGTTTCAAATGGTGAATGTAAATTAGCGTTTTCGTTGTTTATACCTTCCCCAGGTGTGAAAACCGTTATTAAAACCGTTGTTAAGTAATGCTAATACCCACTTCCAAGGTTTCGGTGAAAAAGTTTGAAAAGACTCGTCATATCCAACAATCTACTTAAAAACCGGCAAAGCGCCTGGTCTACAGAGTCATACAGCACAGTTTGTGGTCCTTTTCTTCATGCGACAATACTCAAACTGTTACACTTCATTTAGCAATGACATATTAATTAGGCATTTATGAGAAAACTGTTGTAATAAATTTACTCACAACTGATACTACATACATATATGTATGTATACGTGTATACCTACAGTACATATGCACGCCTTTGCGGCCATAAAAACCGTTGATTGTCATATATTTTTGGTATAGTTTGGCTGTTAGTGTGTGTGTATATATGTATTTCCTCTTTCCAGTGGTAGCTAATTATCGTACATAAAATTCAAAATTCTTTCATAGTTTCTTCTGTTTGCTTATATTGATTTTAATTGCTGTTTGATGCTACAAACAATTTGCCCTTCACTAAGTATCGTTTATTTCCACATAATAGGTATTTATGAACCACTTATTATATAAAATATACATACATATGTACATAGCTATGTACATATGCATGTATATTTGTGTAGTTTTTTCTCCAGCTTGCAAGTTTTCATGACTCGCTTTCTTTTGCTTATCCCTGTTGTTGCTTCGATGTCTAATTATTGCATTATTCCGTACAATTGTTCATGTTCGTTTTTTATTGCAAAGTTTTTATTCGCTTTTCGCAATAGTTTGTTTTGCTTCGTGTTTTGCAACAATATTTTGAGCTCTGCTGTGGTTGTTGTTAGCGTGTTTGTCTTGCTATTAATCCATTTAATTGCAACAATGTTGAACTGCGCCAGAGTGTTTTTTGTAATTATCGGATCATCTACCTATCTATTCTATGGTAATGCCATATGGAGGCAATTATAACCTACCAAAGTGTTTCTGTAATATCATTGAATATACCATTCATGTGATGATAACATATTTTTTATATTATAGCTGGTAGTGATTTATTAACAGTAATCCCAGAGATGTTTTGATAACCATCTTATTAATCAATAGTTTGCGACCAGCCATCGAAAGAAGCTTTTGTAGGAGTTACTTGTTTAAGGTGCTCATAATCCGATAGAATTGTGCTGGCAACTCTTGTAGAAATAGAGTTGTTTTTTGCTGAGCCAGAGCAGTCTCTTCTGGCGAAAACATATGTAGTTAATTTCTGACATTTCTTTAAAAAATGTATGGCTAGTGCATGTGACCATGACAGTGTGGTCTTTGCAATTAGGAAAATGTAGTAATAAAACAAGAATAATAACAACTTCCAATTAAGACGACCATTTCGGGCCTCCACGACAGTCAGATCTACCTAAACGAAATGAACGGGGATTTTTATTCCGGCGATTGATAAATAGAAAATAATTGAAGTTTTGCAGTTTGAACTATGGCCTATTGTGCCCTCTCCAATACCACATATAGTCATAAAAGTCCAGCGCTCCGATCAATTTCAAGGTTGTAATCTACCAGTAGTAGCTTGACGTGGCGCATTCCTGCTATCGACAGTGTCGTTCTCTCCACACACTCTCTTCCTACAACTCCTTTATGGTGTATGGACATACCGCAATACATCTTTCTGATCCCATCATCCTGTAAGCTGCCGCAGAGCGGATTAGTTCGTCGGGAGCTCATCGCCGGCTACCCTGCTTTGCCCGTTAGCCAGATTAGGTGTACACGGTTGCAAACTGATAGATGGTTCAGCCTTCCTATACACTCCTCCACTAATAGCGATTTGACCTCATAAGCTGAGATTACTTTTAGTTCCGCTTGAGTATAGCGATACGCTGGTATTCCGGCGATGCAGTGTCGACTTGAAATCATTTCTCAAAATATGAAAGAAAGCTCGAAGTTACAACTATAATGCTTTTCGAATAGTTGTTATTCTAATATAATTCCAAACGAAATACTGAAAGAGTGTTAGTGACAAGTATTTCAGCTCAGAATTTAATGAGAATGGTGAACAATACTGAAAATATGTCGGAGCACAGATTCTTGGCAAAGAAATATAAATAAGTTATCGCGAGTCCCGCGATTTGAATAGGTACGTTCTTCTTCTTCTTCTAATCTACTTTATATATATTTACAAGGTGTGTTCCAAAGTAAACAGCACTCTTTGAGTCTAGCGCCCCTGGCGGCGCCATCTATATGTCGACTGGTGCGTTAGAATCTGCTATCTTTATCGATTATCCAGTGAGAATTTCATGACATAAAACTTTTACCGAAACGTTTCAATTGATGAAACAAGTTTATGACGATGATTGCCTATCCCGTAGCAGAGTGCACGATTGGTTTCAACGTTTCCAAAGGGGTCGTGAGGATATAAATGACCATCAACATGTGGGCCAATCAAAATCCGGGATCACCGGAAATTCCATCGAAACTGTGCGTGAATTCACCACAGATCAGCTGAAATCATCATTGAAATTCATGAAAATGGAATTGAACATATCCAAAACATCGATTTAGCGTATTTTGACAGAACATTTGGGCTTACGAAAGATGTGTGCACGGTTTGTCCCGCACAAATTGACTGACGACCAAAAATTGCTCAGTATCTAACATTCGATCGACGCTTCTGACCGATTATTTGACCAAAAATCACATTTTAACCATTAAACACTCCCCGTATTCACCTGATATGGCACCGTGCGACTTCTTCCTTTTCGGAAAAATGCCCATGAAAGGAAAGCGTTAAAAAAGCATCGGCATACTGGCGGCCATACAAAAAAAAAAAAAAGCTGCATTGAAGCAAAAGGAGACTATTTTGAATAAAATAAATTGATTTTGCCGAAAAAACCATTTGTTCTGTTTTTTTTTTTTAAGTCCTGTTTACTTTGGAACACACCTTGTATATAGCGAGCCGCTTGTTTCAAGACAGACGCCCGCTCGCAGCCAAACCTCTGGTGAACAGACGCTGCTTCCTTTCTTTTAGCCGTGACCCCAGGCGCCACTCGGTTTTGCTCCCGCATCCTTCACAAGTGTAACTCACGTTTCCAGGATCGTGCGTTTTAACATCACTGAATTATTCTACTTTGGATTATGTGAAGTCGCTTTTCTACCTAAATAAGCTCACGACGATTGACACCTTGAAAGATAATATTCGGCCCGTTATTGTTGGGTTCAACTATGATAACACAGATTATGCCGCATTTTGGAAAGTAAGATTTATTTAGTTAAAATAAATATGTATATTGAGGGGTAGGTTATGGTCCATCTGTAATATCACTCCCATTTACGCCACTCACAGGATCTTGAAATTCACGCTTCAATGCGCAATATATGGTGCATACTTACTTATCTACGAAGTTAAGGATCCTTCTCGTCTTATTTTATTCCGGCCGCGATCCCTTTTCTCTCACAATGTGAATACCCACACGAATTTGCTGCAGGCATGTTTGCATGGTGAGCACATGCAACACGTGGCAAATGAGCAATAATAATTCGCAAACAAACACATTTTGATTGCGCCAATGAACTGTTAACCAGTTACATCGCATACAATATTAGGGTGCACATATCTATACATACCTACTTACAATGGCACTTCGGGTATTTAATGAGTATGAATGATACACGACGCAAGCGCAGGGATACACACATCCAACATAGAAATTAAGAAAATATAGAGGGGAGCTGGCCGCATCACCAAGTCTTACACAATCGCCTTTGGGCAATTTTGCTACCGATCTCGATATCTGGTGGTGGTCGATCCTGCTGGTGGAGTGGTGTTTTCGGCCTATACAAACGTGCTAACGGGAAACGTGTTTCAGCATGCGATGCCATGCCGTGCCACACTTAAATGAGACGCAGCTGTAGAAAGAAACTGTTGCACAAAAGAAGCTGTTGCTTGCAAATTCTACGACAAAACAACCACAACCACCACCACGAACGAAGACAACGCCAGACAAGATGCGGCTATTGTGGAGGACAGACCGACCAGTAACAGTTGTAGTCACAGCGGCTGCCACTTAATGCGACAGATGTTCACCGAAAGACGCTCGGTCACTGCCATGCTATGGGTATTTCATAAAGTGGAGTAATTGCAATCACACTGTAGGGGGGTTTGAGGCGGGAACGTGGTAATTTGTAGCAAAAGCAAAACTGCTAGCGCAATTGTAGTAGAATGCTTGTTGCTTTGCCATATGTACATACGTGTATGTACCTAGTAGTGAGGCAGTGGTGGTAAGGAACCAGTAAGTTCCTTAAGTTAGCCATTCCTCTGCATTGAAGTTATACTCATATGTATTGGTATGCGCAAGCGCATAGTAACTCGTAAAATAGGAAGCAATAATATACGTATGAACGAGGGCGGTCCGTTAAGTACTTAGTATCACAGCCTGCAGATGTCCAGACGCTGAACCCAATTTTCGACGGTTTCAAGCATAAATCGGCCGATATTGTTGCAATTTCACTTGGCAATTTCGCTGGCTTGTTGGCATAGACCATATACTTGACGTAGCCCCACAGGAAATAGTCTAACGGCGAGGGGGCCATCAAACTTGGCTTTCAATAAACCGATTGTGAAATTCACTGCAGGGCTTGTGGCGCCGCCCTGTTAAAACCACATATTGTCCAAGTTCATACCATCCAATTCGGGTCAAAAATCGGTATTATCATTAAGCGGTAGCCTTTGCCATTTACATTAACGTTCCGGTCTTGATCATCACGGAAGATGTACGACCCAATGACGCCGCCGGCCCATAAACCGCACCAAACCGTAATTTTTTCGGGATGCAATAGTGACTCATAGAGTACGTGTGGATTGCTGCCTGACCAATAACGCATATTTTGCTCATTGACGAAGCCATTCAGGCAGAAATTAGCCTCATCGCTGAAGATGATTTTTCGATGCAAATCTGGATCATTTTCAAGTTGTTGCTCAGCCGAATTCACGAACATACGACGATTCTGGTTTTCAAGCGGCTTCAGTTCTGGCGCCAATTTGATCTTGTAAGGATGTAGGCCAAGACCGTTTTGAAAAATTTTCCACAACGACGTCACAGAGATGCGCAAGGCATCATAACGACGTGTGAAAGATTGATTTGGGTCTTTCTGTGTCTGTGGATTCAAATTTTTCCACTAGACGCTCAATTGTTGTTCTGCCAGGACAATTATGACGACCATAAATTGGACGTAGCGCTCTTAAAGTTGAGGCCATTGCCTCCGAATTTCGGTAGTAAATTTTAATAATTTCGACTAGTTGTATCGTATCTTTTAATGATGAAAGGGCAAACCTTTCTGAAGAGAGATGTCAAAAGGACGTGAAAAAATATGCCGTCGTTTGCTGTCCCTATTGATCTACATTTCTAACTTCCCTATTGAAAACCCCGTTATTACCATCGTCTGCAAGATTCTCGTAGGCGGCTACTATCAAAATTTCATCCTAAGTGGACCGCATGGGGAACCGGTGTTGACCGTCGATTTCAGAAAAATGGAAGAAGATCATTATCGGTCGCATTATGACGACTCATTTCCTTCGATGGTGACGGTTAAAAATTAGTGTAGTGAGTTTTAACAAGGTACCAAGCTTAGATGTCCCGAAAATGGCTACCTCGAAGGATAACGTGACACGATCTGATATTGGCAGACCATCAACTGAAAGTATGCAAGACAGCAGAGACAGCAGACAAGACCAGGGTCATATCCAGCAAGTAATATTGACTAGGAAAAGGTTTTTGGCGCCTTGGCTGTCTCTTTTGTCCACTTCTGACATTCTACTAGGTGAGATCATGCGATCATTTTTCAGCATCGTTGCTTGACCGTCAATGGAATATCGATCAATCGGTATACACCAGAGGTACGTCTTTACCCGGTGAACATGCTCACTAAAGGAAAGGTGAGAAAGGCCAAATTGCACAAAAGCCACCGGATTTGACAAAGAAAAAAGTCGTTTTCTAGCATGAAATTGCAACCTATTTTCACCTCTATTGTCGCTTCGAAAAAATTGGTTGATTTCGACTACGAAGTGCCAGCTTATCGTCCAAATTCTCCAGATTTTACTATGTTTTTTTCCCAAAAAAAAAATCGATTGGCTCCAGAAAATGTATTTCCCGGACGAATTAAAAAAGTTTGTCGGTTGGCCGAGTGTATCGAGCTAAAATCTAAGAGCCATTGAGAAATACTTATATCGCAATTTTTCCAAAAATTTTCCTTTTTCCTTCTCAAACTGAGTATTTATTGAATCATCCTCGTATCACACATCCTCAAACATGTATTTGTTTTTGTTTTATTTTGAGTCTACCTTAGCTTTAACGTTGCTCTGCCGCCAGAGTAGAGTTATTGTTTTCCTCAAAAGTAATAACAACATTTTTGCAGCTTTCAATTTTCCTCCTCCAGCACTGCTATCCCATCTTTAAGAGCGATATATGCGACACATACTTATGTACATACATACGTATATGAGCATTTGTCGGTATGTGCGTTCGTAATTTTTGCACATGTCTACTTCGTGTCTGATTGCATTGATCCTTTTCACTTCCAGACGCCTTTGTTTTGCTGACTTGTTTTGCTTTTGCGTCTTATTTTCGGCGTACATATGTATGTATATATGTATTTATTTTTGCACATGCATATGTATGTCTAGTAGACCAGGGTTCGGTTGTCGCTCCGTGAGCGTAAGCATTTAAGGCTGTGTCCTGCTGTACCCTGTTGCTTCTGTAATCCTTGTTTGCTGTGTGTCATTGCCTTAGTCATTGTCGTTATGTACTTATGTTTGGGGATAGATGTATATGTGTGTACATGTTTGTATGTATGTATGTATATGTACGTTTGTCCTGAAATTCATTTTACTCGATTTTTAGCAGCTCCTTAGGATGCAAATTCATCTTCCATATGACAAAGCGGTGTGCCTCTAACTTGCGCCAAAATGTCGTGCCTCAATCTCGCTTGCGCTGACTGGGCTGACAGACAAAAATTTGTATGTACACACAAACATACAGACGTTTTTAATCTTTTTTATATTTATTTTTAGTACCTTCATGCATTTTGTTTTGGTTCCGATCTCTGCACCCGCCAGCTTGCGTATTCCTTTGGGTTCCACATTTTTATTTATAAATGCAAAAACAAGCATACGGACGTACATATGTATGCATATAAGTATGTACTTATGTATGTCCACATATATGTAACTATGAACCTTGACCAGTTGCTTTTAATTTCTCTGACTGAGTCATCTCATTTAAGAGGCTTGGTTTTGGCAATCTGCCACTTGCACCAACTGTACGTCCATGACTTGCGTCAGCTTGCTGGTCTCTTCTCAGCTTTGCCTGCGTCATTATTTGCTTTGCTAAATACAAAAAAGGAAGTAAGTGGGCAAAAATGATAGTGATAATGCAATGAAAAAGCAATAAAAATAAAAAAATTCTAAAAATTTGTTTTACAATTTCGGCAGTCAAGTAGATGTGCGGTTAGGGCAACAGGCCGGCGGGCCAATAAGTCATTTTATGTTGTTGCAGCTTGCAACATAGCACTTTTCACTCATTACCCTTTTGATTGTAGTTATTTCAGCTGAAATGTTCTGAAATTACACTGTTCTTTGTTTAATTTCATGTTTTAATGTCAGCGAGCGTCTCTGCGGAAGTGGCTGTCAGTCGGTATGAAGATTCTCAAAGTGGATAAAGTTGTACTCTTTTACGTCGAATGCGCATGCGCATGGCTTTTGATACCTCAATTTTCGTCATGATATAAATTACGATTATGTGTTGCTTGATAAGATGAAATGTAGCTTTCTAAGATTTTAGGTGTGCTGCTGCTTTGGTTCGACAGGTCAGGTGTCAAAGGTCCTCAGTTGTAACTAAAGTAAAGGCTGGTTGATACAATCTAAGTTAAAGACCAGCGATTTCTCTATTAAACCTTCAACTCTGCTTTGTGCGCTACTTTTGATTTAATACACCAAATGCACTTAATCTTGGCGTTTAGATCAAGTTAATAAGTTTTTATATCAAAAAGAAATATTGTAGAATTAAATTTCAACTAAGAAGAAATGCCATAAAAAAAATAAAACTGATCAAATATTCAATATTCTCCTCATAAGAGTTTCTATTTTTTCTGGATCAATCAAGAATATGTAAAATAACATACGATAAATAGATGAGGATTCCACCGAGACCTTAGGCCTATTGTGCCCTTTCCTAAGTCACAACGACCCACCTAGCCTCAGTATTCTTGAGCTTACAGTGGCCAGTGTAGAATGCGAAAAGTACCCCGAGTTTGCCCCTATGGAAGCTGATTATGATATATGTATAAACCTGCTGAGGTTGTAACCCCTCATTAGCAACTTGCATGACATATGCTTTGGAGCCAATACCTCGCTCAGCCTACTCCTTCCTTGCTATGCAACTCCGCGATGAAGGGTTCAAGTCTTACCATGTTAGTCGATGATGCGGAGCGGGCGAGCTCATCAGCCAGTTCATACCTTTGTGACCGGGCACCCAGATTTGGGTTATGTTGGTTATGTTCCGATAGACTGTTCAGCTGTTCTCTACACTCCTGCATCAGTACCGATTTGATTTCGTAAGCACAGATTGCTTTAATCACCGCTTTGCTGTCTCTAAGCATGGAGATGCGTGCTCCTTCGACTCTTGCACCAATTCTCTCCAACGTTTTCGAGCCGTGGGTGCACCACTTGATTGCACTATACCTAAGCAGTAGCTCGAGAAGGGAATCATTCCATTCAGCCTTACTGCTAGGGGTAGCCTTGAACTTCTTGGTGAAGTTTACCCTTTTAGTAGTACTATCCCTTTGACATATATGCACTCACGTATTTATTTCTAAACATTTTATATCTTAGCAATCTTTGGAAGAAATATATCCGTTGACACATCTTTGGAGGATTTAGTGAGGCGGATGGAATTGATATTAATAAATTTGTGGTTAACTCAGAACGCTTTGTCGACCTATGAGATGATAGACATCTTTAGATAATACAAAGGACGAATACCTGACCAAGTGAGATCCATCGATTTTGCATCAACCCGACGACTAACTTAACACGTTCGCGGACGCAAAAAATTTTAGGGAGTTGCAAAAATATACAGGCAATTATTTTTGAAACTAATTGTAATATCCGAAATCTAATTGGACATAAGTATATTATAAGAGTAGTCAGAACATCGTATTTTAACCGTTATATACAATGTATCTATATCCACGACGATATAGATACTATTTTTCAACCAGAATGACGTGAGGCAATTTGTAAATACACGGAGAAAAGATAAAATAATATGAAAGCATCTAATGAATCAATTGGTCAAGCATTCACGTCATTTTGCATCAGTATGAAAATGAATGCTATAGCATTCATGTCCGCGAACGTGTTAAGGGATCGTCTTAGTGTGACGCTCCAAAAAATCACTGATTTTCGCGACTTTTTTTATGGTCCGGTCCGTTTTTTTTATAAATAAATACATTAATAACGAATACAAAATAATTTTTTTTATGATTATTTATTGGGTGTATTTTTATGATTATATAAACTTTTGAAATGACGCGTAAAAAAAAGATCCTGTACGATGTCTAGGATTGCGGCCGCAATTTTGGTCTAAAACATAAGTTTCAAAAAGATTATTAATCTCTAGGAAAGTCGGTATTGCCCTAGAGGAATTTTTTGATTTTGAAATTTGAAAAAATGGTGGCGGTTTGAACAAAAAGTAGCGAGTTTGGCCCTTTTTTTAACAGTTTTTCTTAGAAAAAAATAGGAAGATTAAAAAAAAAACTTCATTCCACAGCGAAATAAACTATGGCAGTCACTTTTTACGAAATTCACGAAATTTCTTTATTAGATACATTAATTTTTTAAATATTGAATACAAAATTGCCTTATTATTTCGATTATCATATTCTAAGAATTGTATGATTGACTTAAACATTTTCAATTTATAGTGCTTCTTCATCTTATCAATTTCAACTTAAAATTTTCAAAGCGATAGCAACGCTCTTACTTTCTCTTTGGTCTTTCGCGCACCTATTATTCTCGATTTGTTAGCTATTTCCGGACACATTGCTTTGATTCATTATTGAATTGCTGTTGAAAAATTTGGATTAAACTATTTTCATGATCATCCAATGAAAAGTGTGTCTTATATGAAAAAAAAAATTTTGGCAAACATGAGCCTAAGAAAATATACCTTTTACGGGAGTTAAAACAAATCTTTGGTCAGCTTAAACTAGTTCATTATTTTCATTCCAGCAAAGAATTCTAGCTGTTTACGCTTTTATACTCTTTTTATTTCCGGGTTCCTTGCAGTTTAAGGTCTGTTCAACTGTGATTGATTCACTGTTGATACACTGTCGTATTTGTTCTTGCCATTCATTTTCAAACCTACTTGTATTGAGCTGGAGAAGCTAAGGCATTTTATGCTATAGTCTAAAAATTGTTTTTTCGGCAGTAATCGCCTAAAATAATTCACGTAATATTCAAAAAGCGTAAGGTTTAAAAGCTCTCAGAATAATTTTAAGTGCTAATGGTCATATCATTTCCATGGTTAAGTTTTTTTCATAAGAACTATATGTTTGTATATCGGCACCAAAAATACAAAATAACGTAACATCACTTTTCATAAGTTTACACGCGAAGAAAAAACGATGTAATAGAACCCACTCACATTGAAACAAAAATTGAGTTTTGGTTATAAACGAGAAATAATCTACTCACCGAAGTGTTCTCTCAATAAATCTATTGATTGATGCGATGCAGGGAAGTGGCGGCGTCTTCTTGAAACCAAATGTCGCCGAGATTATGAGCTGCAATTTCAGATATCAAATAGTCGGTTACCATGGCGCCATTGACGGTTACTTTTCAACCGGCACCAAACCGTTGTTTTTTTCTCGATGAAATGACAAATCTTGAACCTCTTCAGGTTTTGAAATTGGTTATATGTGACCTGGTCTACGAAAAGGGAGCTAACGTGCGAAAACTAGTTTTCTGGGAAAAGCTGTTAAAAATAATCGTCAGTTTCTTGTTATCTCATTAATTGTTCTCCTTTTTTTGACACCTAAGCCCCCTTTCCGTAGACCAGGTCACATATGTATATTGATTATTATATTTGACGATTTTCAATTTTTTTTGATAGTTAAAGATAGTTTGAATTATTTTACAGCAAAAGTAATTCAGTCAGTATTCAAATGAGCCAACTTAAACTTTGATTGACACACCTATGATACTTTTTCTATAATGTTATATATATTTTTTAGGCAAATACATAGAGTTTTCTCACTTCCTACCATTATTGTCATTTCTAATTAGTTGTGAATAATGTCACACTATTTAAGTCATCTTTTACCAGCAAGATTATTAGACTTAAAAAAATTATGCACGCTTGTTTCATAACCATTTACCACCTATGGCGCGTGTGTGCGCCTCTTTTTCATATGCGCCATCGGAGGAGATGCCATTGATAAACATAAATAAAGAAAACGATTTCACAGCTTAGAAATATCGAAGAATTTCACTTCCTTACCTTTACCTTTTTGGCTTACCTTCCTGCGTTTTGTTCTAGGTAAACCGTACAGACACATTTGTATTTGGGTATTTATGCCATGTATGTTCCGTCTTAAGATCGCAAAGGGATCTTCGTGACACATTGCACATACCCATTTCAATATCTGTAACATTTACTATTATCATTGTTGGGCATAAATCCGGCTAGTTAATCTGATTTGCTTGTGTTTGTGTTCAGCGGGGTGAGGGAAATGGCGTGTTATCGATGTATAAATGTGAAGGTAGGAGAACTGTTGCTTCAAAACTACTACTATTCGCAATGTTTTCTAGAAAATTCTTTGCCTGCTGTTAGTGCATACAAATATGTATTTGTAAGTGCTTTGAGAACTTTCAAGAAAATTCTCAAAATATTTTCCAATTCGCTGCCAGAAATTTCCCTCGCTGTGCCTTGTAACTGGCAGCTTACATAATGCGGACAATTATTTGGCTATTTGCTTAACCGTTGGTTGTATAAAACAATATGCCACAAGCGTACGGCCTTTGAGTTGCACCTTTTTGCTGCAAGCTGTATTTGAGTCAATAAAAAGAAAGCGACATTACTGCCGGACAAACTGAGAATATCGTCGCCCGAATTTTCGATACAGATGTGTTTTTAGTGTTTTACGCTCCTTCACCCAGTCGAAAGTGATTAATTTGTTGTCTTTTTTTTAATACTGGGCCACCTTAGCATATCCTTTTCCCGAATTGCTTTTATGATTCCGCCTTCGAGTTGGTAAATTCAACCCTCTTCTTTTCGGTTCACCATTTCTTCATTCCAATTATGTTTGCTTAATTTCGCTGATGATTGATTGACAGCGGACTGTGCCGAAGTGTGTTCCGATCGCAGCCACTAAGACGGCTCATGTGGTGTAACCGTTCTCGACTAACAGCGTTTATTTGCTTGATATTTACTTATAATAATTTTATCTAAATATACACGTTTGGATTATAAGATGTTTCTGAAATGCAATCTTTTTTTTACACTCAAATTAAAAAAATTATCATGATGGATGTGTGAAATATGCGACATTTGCCAGCATAGAGGTATTAACATTTCCAAAGTCAAGTCCCGTGCTAAGAAATAGCATAGTAACATAAATATGGGTTCATAACACAGCTGTGCTTTAGCATCTGCCAGTATTTTTGTGATCCATTTCCACGTCCCCTACTTGTTTTTTATAGAAAAAACACAAATACTTCAAATTTAATGTTAAATGTTTATTATCATCCGGCACATCATTCCTTGGCATTTATTTTTTGAATATTATGTCTTTCAAATGTTGGCCGCGGCTACGTTCATCCGAGCATTTCGACTAGTAATTTGCGTTTCGACTAATGTTTTGCTCCAAGGTCTGTATCGAATCGGGATTGTCCGCATAGACTTAGACATAGTATCCTCACAGGAAAAAGTCCAATGGTGTGATATCACACGATCTTGGTGGTCAATCGACCGGCCCAAAACTTCAAATAAATCCATTGATTGATGCGATGTGTGGGAAGAGGGGCCGTCTTGTTGAAACCAAATGTCGCCTAGATCACGACCTTCAATTTCAGGCGCCAAATTGTCGGTTATCGGCGCGGTAATGGTCGCCATTGACGGTTACGTCCTCACCGGAATCATTTTTAAAGAAATATGGGCCGACGATTCCACCGGCCCACAAACTATACCATACCGTTGTTTTTTTTCTGAATGAAATGACAGCTCTTGAGTCTCTTCGTCCTAAATGCTCATTGAGCCAGACCCGAAACGTCGGATCTTCTTGGAACTTTTCAAGAGCACACAGCGCGAAACACATTCTTTAAATTTATATGTATTGAGTGCATATCCTCAGAACGGTCTTGTGATAACTTGTTGGGAATTGAGTTATTTGTTGCTAAATTCTTAGTTTATCTGAAGCAAATGGTTACTGGTGATGAAAATTGGGTCACTTACGACAATGTCAAGAGGATACGGTCGTGGTCGAAACGCAGTAAATCGTCGCAAACGATGGCCAAGCCAGGGTAAACGGAAAGCGTGTTTATGTAATATGTTTGGAGGGATTAGAAGGGGTAACCTTTCACTATGAACTGTTACCTACCCGCAAACTCCTAATTGTAACATTTACTGTCGACGATTGAGCTGCCTGAAGTAATCAATCCCCCAGTTATAGCCAATAGGCCAGACAACACACCTCGATAGGGAGTCGCCGGTATCTTTGGAGCACGTTTGGGACACAGGTTTCTATGAGAGTGACATTATAAAATTCGAACAAATATATGCTAAATAAAACTTTCAATTTAATGCAAAAGTAATGATTTCCTTAATACTAGATCCTTTGTATTGGTTGCAGTCTCTTTGAACATGGCTCAAATGTGAGTAAGAGAGAAAAACAAAAACTACGTTGTCGCGACACGTCGGTCATGAACTGAAGCATTAGGCAGTTCGCCCACATACCAATTAAGAACTAAATGTGTCACAAACTTCAAATATTTGTTTTTCGCCAAAATCGTTTGCTCAAGTGATAACTAACTAAATTAAATGCCTGCCTATTTGTCTCTTAAATTTCTCATGTAAAAGCTATAAATTCAGAAGCTGTTGCTATGCGGTAGGCGTGTGCGTAGTCAATGGACTATTCCACTAATTTCTTAACAACTGGTCGTAAAACTCGGAAAATTTTGTAATCTTTTGTTAAAAAAAAAATCAATATCTATCTAATTTTACTCTTTTCACACATTGTACATATATTATGTGTATGCCCATACATATGTATATCTGCTACCTACATAATCCCGCCGTTAATTTGGCATTTTGACAAATATATCACGCTATTAGCGCTCGCTCGTGTCTGCGTATTGCTTAAACAGTGTCGTCAATTTGACACAACTAAAAATTAAACTGCTGTCCACCAGTGCGTTGACTCTATCCCACGCAAATTGCTTACAGACGGACATAGTATGTAAGTATGTACCAAGTTGTAATTTATTCTTTGGACATTTATTTCGAAAAAAAAACAATTTGTTTATGGTATTACCTGCAACAATATAAAGAAATGAATTTACAATGCACCGGGTTTAGTCATCAATAACAACAACAGGCATGTAAAATTGTGAGTAAGCAGTATATGTATATATATATGCACTCTTTTACACCCCGAAATTAAAAATTATTTAGTACAAAATCTCCCCAACTGATTTACATTTGAAATAAATTGCTCAAATTTGATAGTTTGGCTTTAATGGATTTGTTGTAGACCCCAATAATTGTTTTGTAATGTTAATGCTAAAAACATAAAACACCTGCTTCAGAGCAGATATTTTAATTAAAGGAACATAATCACATGGCGCCAAATCGGGGAAATCAAATAAGTGATGATTTCAGTTTCTGTTTCGTTGACAAGCTTCCATTTAACGACTTATGCTAGGTTTGTTAAACTCTGAAGAAGGTGTATTACGGATACCCTGTAAAGTGGTCTTAGCCATGGCCCTCTGTCCATCCGTCCGTCTGTCTATATGAAAGTACTTCGCACAGTTTTAGAGATATCGATCTGAAATTTTACATACCCCCTTTCCTCCTCTGCTGTTCATATGACGGAATAACAATAATCGGACCACTATAGCATATATCTGATGTATAAACAGATCTTATATGGAAAACTTTTATTATTTGAGAAATTATCTTCACAAAATTTGTCATAAATTACTAATGAAATCACCCCTACAATCTTCGAACAAACTATACAGATCGGACCACTGTAGCCTATACATAGCTACCATACAGACTAATCAATTAAATCAATATAAAGATCTTCTTCTACCGTTTTGTGCTTTAAGAATTTCATCGGTGAATATGCCTTGATGTTCCAGACTCAGAACATCACTCAAAACATCTTAAATCACTGATGTTTATAGAAATATCTTTATGCCAGGAGATTTACAACAGAAAACTAAAAACGTCCAGATAGCATAGGAAACCTCATTGATGGCCATAAAACCCCTATTGCTGCAATGTTCCATGTAGTCAACAGATTGACTACTGCAACTAAAATGTGTATATTTAATAAAAATCGTTATAGTATATATAGTACATAGTTTATTCTATTCTTGATATGGAAATTAGCAACTGTTCTCATCCTAATCGTTGACTTTTTGGTTTCTTGACTTGCTTGGTGTTATTTTGTGAAAGTAATTTCTCTTTTCTTCACTAATCTAATTCATCTCGAAGAAAATTCAGATAAAATGACAAAAATTTCAAGATCTACTTTTTGGATTCCTTCTTTTGTCCTTCTTTGTTGCCCAAACTTGTTTCAGCAGCGCATGCGACAGATCTCTACTGAATTAAAGTGAACTATAAACGATCTCAAGATATTATTATACAAAGAGTTGTTTTACATTTTTAGAAATTTTTAAAATAAATGCCCAAACCTTCCTGAGTAAATCTAATAAAGGTAGAGAAGTTTTGCGTTTATACCACTTCAGCGAAGCATCCACATGCTTTTTGTATTGAATTCAACCTCTCAACGGCTGTTGGATGCTACGAAGAGCTGCTTTTGGAATTTGAAGATCACTATTCTTTCTCCAGTGGTGAACATTATTAAAATATTTTTAATGAACGTAAATTCTAAAAAAAAAAACAGACCTTGTAGAGAAGTAGTGCTCGCCTCAACTCCCAACAACACGGAAATAAATTAGCTGTTTCAATCTTTCTTATATTATTTTATTATTTATTTCCCAGAAATATAATATAATATTCTAGAATGCCTTTATTTCTTATATTTTTAACCGAACATTAGCTACCACCGCTTCAGGCACCCTTTCCAATATTTTTGTGCTAAAATTAAATAAATTGGCACGAGACAAATGCCAACAAACCTTTATGCATTTCAAGTGAAAGTAAATCTAACCGCAAATTATACCGAAAATCTCCCATTTAGTGTTAGTACAAGTTAGTGAACCCAACAAATTTATGAAAATTATTTTAAAAATGTCTCAAATTGTACAAGTTTTTCTCTGTTTGTACAAGTTTACGCGACGTAAGAGGCTTTTTTTCCATTGTTCTTGCTTCGCGATAAGTTTAGTAAGTGAAAATAAAACAATTAACAAATTGTGTCTTTCCTCA
This sequence comes from Bactrocera tryoni, assembly GCF_016617805.1. NCBI lineage: Eukaryota > Metazoa > Arthropoda > Insecta > Diptera > Tephritidae > Bactrocera > Bactrocera tryoni. The sequence continues at coordinate 54,940,522 of NC_052502.1, read as the reverse complement.
CGGCTCGCCAGGGCTCGCCAGAGTTCATTGACTCCCACCGACGTGGCGAAAGCGAACGTCTAATCAGCCCCCACCTTAGAAGAAAGAACATTCAAAGAATATAATATTTACCCTTGCACCGACAGTGGAAAGAAGTGTCACACGTCGATTTCAATCAGCGTAACAACAAACACAAAACCATCACTTGCTCACATAGATAGACGCGTTGCCACATCACCCGCCTGAGTCAGCTGCTTCGCTAAGGTCTCTTGCGCGCTGTTGTTGGTTGGCAACAGTTTTGGGTTGATGATAATTAATTTAAAAAATTGTGATAAATTGACAAGTGGTAGGGAAAAAGTGCTACATACTTACACACATATGTACATGCCTACGTAGATATAGACACTTGTACTGTCATACTTGCTTAAAGGGAGAGCTTTAGCTGGAGAATTATGTACATACATATGTAGGTATATACATATATGTACATACATATGTATGTAAATGGTTTATGTCAGTCATAAAGTTCAGCGTAGCTGTGCTGCTTAAGATGCCAACGCTAAGTTTTATAAAAAAGAAGTTTCACCACATACAAATTTCTGTTTGGCTTTCGTAATATTAACCTCACTGCGAGATGTTAATTAGCTGTCTTCTGCAATTCGGATACGAATATGCCAACTTTCTGGTAAATTGGACAGTCGGAGCAGGTTTGCCGTGTGTAGTTCACAGTGTCAACTGTTACTTGCTCTCTCATTTGTGCCAACGGCGCAATAACTCTTTCTAATGCCGATTAAGTAGCGTCCAACTCTGCCGTCGTATATGCGTTTCCTATCCTCGGCTATAGCTTTCGGTTGGTCTCGGAAATCTCGTGCATGTTCAAACGACAGTCTGTCAATACAAGTTTGTGGTATGTGTGGTTTTCGGTAGCTATTTTCGAGACGACTGGACGTGGTTCATCATCAAAAACTACACACCATCCAACTCTTTAAATTTACTGTGCGATTTCGGCACCATAATTCTTCGTTAAAAGCTTGCTCTTGAAAACTCGTGATGCCGACTCATCAGATGTTGCCATCGTCCGTGCCTCCGCACCATATAGCAGGACAGGGATGATGAATGACTTGTAGAGTTTGGTCTTTGTTCGTCGGGAGAGAACTCCTCAATTGCCTACCGTCCGAAGTAGCATCTGCTAGCAAGAATTATTCGACGTTGGATATTAATGCTGACGTTGTTGTTGGTGTTAGTCCTGGTTCCAAGATAGACGAAATTATCAATGACTTCGAAGTTAGGACTCAACAGTGACGTCGCGAGTGCGACGATTTTTGTTTGATGACAGCAGGGATTTCGTCTTGTCCCCGACCCATACGCTTCGCCGCCTTATCTAGTCTGGAGAAAGCAGAACTAACAGCGCTGTTGTTGATCAATATCAATGTTATCAATATCATCGGCGTACGCCAGCTGCTGTATACTTATAGAAGATTTTACCTTTTCTATTTAGCCCTGCAGCTCGTAGATTGACGAAGTCTCACGATAGGTAGTCTCCTTGTTTGAAACCTCGCTTAATATCGAACGGCTCGGAGATGTCCTTCCTGATCCTTCCTGATCCTGCCGGAGCTTTTGGTGTTGCTCAACGTCAGCTTATGCAACCGTATTAGGTTTGTTTAACATTCTCAAGTATTTATCCTCCAAAGATACGGCCAGGGTGGAACTGGCACCTCATTCATATTGCCCGCTAGAGTACACCTCTTTCGGGACCATGTCCAGACAGTTTTAAATAACTTCGCAGAAAGTATAATTAGTGTGTAAAAACCGACGTAAGTATGTACGTAAGATATTTTTATCTTTAATCTAAACTGAGAGGTTAGCTGACAGTTAACAATATTTTCTATATGTACTCGTGCATTGTATGTTAAAAATAGAAAAGATTTGTCTTTCTTAAGACATTTATGTTCAGCTTGAACTCAGTTGCCTTTCCATGTGACGAAAGTGGGCAGTTAAAGCTAGTTGATGAACTCGTCTAGTTAGGTACCTATGACACCTGCGACATTTGTGCGTTTGACCTCGATAGAGAGATGGAAGTTTAGGCTTTAAAGCTTTTGATTCGACAATTTTTTTCAAGTAAATGCTGATTTCTCGTTTGAAAGGCGACAGCAAAAAAGAGAGGGCATTATTTAATTTAATTTCGCATTTTTCTTTTTTCAGTGTCTTCATTCATTGAATTTACCGTTGTTCGTGCCGGTTTTCACAAATAAAAAGAACAGTGGTTCAAAATGCCATACCCGCCCGGTTGCTAAAATAAATGACTCTCATATACGGGTCACACTAAAGATGGCTAAATAAATAAAGACAACCCGAATCCCTTTGGAATTTAATATGTATGCTATATATTGCTTTCGAACGCTTCCAGCTGCCATATGATTACTGAGTTGGGATAAGGATATCTCTTGGCAGGATCAACACACAAATTGTACGGCATATTTGCAGAGCGAACCGTGTGCGTGTCGCCGAATCTGCCTGCCTGTGTGTTTGCGCAGAACACATCAGCTATTCAAATCGCGTTTGTAGTGTCGACGGCTTCGTCAACACCGTAAGTCATTAATAATTGCATGTTATCTATACACATCGTTGTACGAGCAGTCGAAACAATCAACCACAATTGCTGTAAAAATCTTCCAACTGACACTAGTTGGTGATATATCATCGAGTTTTTGTGGCTCACGCATACGCATCACTCGCTTCGGTTCTCGAATGTGCATACCTACAGTATTGTGCAGAAATTAAGCATATATTTGTTAAGTAAACTTAGAGGAGGTGTATGTCGGTCCTCTTTTAACAGGTATTTTCCAATATTTGACGCATTGTGAACATCTGGTCGATTGTGTATCCAGATCTACAGGATTTGTCCGGAAAATAACAGGACTGAGTCGATTTAAAAAAAAAAATTATCTAACCCATAGTTACAATTCTTTAAAAGCTTTCAAAATAGACTCCTTCTGCGTCGATGCAACATTGCCAGCGCGATTTCCAAGCATTGAAGGCGTCACGGAAGGCATTCTCCGGAATGGCCTTGAGAGCCGACGTGGATGCTGCTTGGAACACCTCTGTCGTCTCAAAATGCTTGCCTTTCGTCGGTTTTTTCAGGCAAGGAAACAAAAAAAGTCCGGGCTGTATGGCGGCTGCGGAAGCGTTGTGAATGCTGGCCTTGGTTAGGCATTGTCGTGGTGCAACTTTCAATCGCCTACGATGTCACGCCGATCGTTCGTTAGCTAAGAACGCCCTCCACCGAATCCAGTCGTTGCGCACACGCTCCGAAGTACAGTCGCGGCAGAAGAAAATCAGTCCTATTACTCTCCAGACAAACACTGTATTTATAAGGTCCAAACAGTTTACTGACGGTGAGCTTCAGCCGTTCATACAGTACACTCGAGAGAATCTTATATGCGATGTTGAAGAGGTTTATCCCATGGTAGTTTGAGGAGATTGTGGAGTCTCCCTTTTTGTGGATTGGACAGAGCACACTTAAATTCCAATCGTGGGACAAGCTTTTCTACTCTGCAAAGAAGCTGATGTTTGCTCTTTATCAGGTTTTCGCCGCCGGATTTGAATAGCTCGACCGGCAATCCATCGGCCCCGCCGCTTTGTTGTTCTTCAGACGGATAATTGCTATTCGAACTTCTTCTTGGTGGGGCAATGGAACGTCTGTTCCATTGTTATCGATTTGAGGATCGGGTTCACCATCACCTGATGTTATGCTTTCACTGCCACTCAGCTGGCTGGAGAATTGTTCTCTCCATAATTTTAATATGATCTGGGCATCAGTCACTAGATCACCTCTAGGGGTTCTACAAGAGTATGCTACGGTCTTGAAACCTTCTGTTAGTCGCCGCATCTTTTCATAGAATTTTCAAGCATTACCTTAAATCTTTAATTCTCACTTAAACTCTGAAAATATGTGAAAATTTGAATCGCCACTGTACATGTATAGTATATACCATAACCATGGAATTCATAGTGACACCCGCAAAGAAAGTGTGAAAGTAAGGAAAAATAATTAAAAATTATGGGTATTAAGGGAGGGATGCGCTCTTGCTTTCACGCAATTTGTGTTGAAATCGATTTTTAAATGCCCGCACACTCGCTTCTAATGCGCTGTTGCTCTATCCAAATTCTACTTTATTGACTTATCGTGTTTCATATGCCTCGCCGTTGGACTTTCAAATATTTATTCACTTTTCGCGCGAGGGTTGTAATGGCTGTTTCATTGTACTTTATCGGCGTTTGCGCCGAAAAATTGCATAAATTTGCTTTAAGTAGACGAATGTCTGTCAGTTGTTGGAGTGGCTAAATTGCTTTCATGTTGCATGCAATGCCATTAGTAGTAATAACGCTTTTATCCACATTAACCATACCATTTTATTTCAATTTGTTGTAGGGCGCCTAATACTAATAAATTATGTACGCTATTATTTCTTAATTTTTCAAAAATAAAATACATTTCATGCATATCTATGTTAATTTATTTATGTTTATTTATCAGCATTTTCATTGCGGTGGCAAATTTTAATTGTTTCATAGTCTCGCTCGTAATAAAAAGATGTGTCGTTATGGGGTGAAAAAATGATCAAAAACTATGTATATTTGCTGTTTGGCTTAAGTGGTCTAGAGGGAATGAATATGTATAACTTTCATTCATTTAGTTGTTGCTAGTTAAAAAAGCCATCCAAGAATTGCATTCGAAGACTACTCGAACCCGATTCTATTAGTATTTTTATTCTGTTAGTATTTTTCCGAGTAGATTTCATCAATATTTCAAAGGCTTAATACAATTTCTAGATTGCTTAAGAGGTTGCATGGGTAAAAAACAGCATTTTAAAAAAATTTTTTTCACATACAAAAAATGAAATATTTTATTAGAATTTTTTTTATTGACAAACATATGTACATATACTATTAACAAAGAGATTCTGAAATTTTCGGAAAAAAATATTTTCGTAATACGATATTTAAACTCGGGCATTGCGACGGTGACCCCTCAGAAAAAAGATGCGCTCCCGTTGGCAGCATAAGCTAAAGTGAAAAAAATACATGTTTTAGTTAAAACCTTAACTTAGAAATTCGATGAAGGATAAAAACTGAAAATTGGATTTTTAGCAGACACTTTAATAAAATTTTTAAAATTGCACTGAAAATTTTGTGACATTTGTTTAGTAATAGTTAGTCATAGTTATTATCGAAAAAAATCCTTCGTCCAAGTTTTTAAGAATTGCATCTCAAAGACCTGTGTAAAATTTCATGAAGATCGGTTGAATAGTTCTCGAGAAACTTGCCAACCGACTTCAAAAACACGGTTTCGAGAAAAAGGCGTTTAAAGATGGCGCACTTAGTCGAGATAGCCTCGAGTGCACAAGTTCTCAAGATTATATCTCCGAAACTATACTCGGATCAACTTGAAAATTATGACAATATTTCTAGAGGTGTTGTAGAATTTAATAAGACAATAAAAAAACGGCCTTTTGAAACCCGTAAACGCATGTAATTCCTTTCAACATTTCTACGCTTTGATTGTTTCGAAAATTGTGAAACATCTTCAAATCCAGAATGTTTCCTTCTAAAGGAACAAAATAAGGTTGAAAGAATTTTGCTTTAGAATTGTCTCAAATGCTTCTAAAATCTATTAACAATTCAAGATACAAAAATATGGAAGTCGGCCTTTTTAAAACCCAGGTTTGTCTTTCTCAATTGTGTGGATATAAATCTTGCCGCAAGGAAATTTTAGATAATCGGGGCAGTATTGATAAAAGCAACTTTTACAACGATGGAATTATGGATTACAGGAATTTTACAGATTAAACATCATATGTATCTGGCTAAACTTATCCGAGAGCTTTGCAAAAGCTGTAGATAAAGGTGATAGTTAGTGCCTTCGTCTTCTTCTCTATTGGCGTATACACCGCTTACCCGATTATGGCCGAGTTAACAACAGCGCGCCAGTCGTTTCTTATTTTCGCAAGGTGGCGCCAATTGGAGATCCCAAGCGAAGCCAGGTTCTTCTCCACTTGGTCTTTCCAACGGAGTGGAGGCCTTCCTCTTCCTCTGCTTCCCCCGGCGGGTACTGCGTCGAATACTTTCAGAGCTGAAGTGTTTTCGTCCATTCGGTTAACATGACCTAGCCAGCGTAGCCGCTGTCATTTAATTCGCTGAACTATGCCAATGTCGTCATATATCTCATACAGCTCATCGTCAGTGCTTTCTTTCGCATTATTGAAACCCAACATCAATGTCCTCTTCCTTTCAAATTGACCAGTAAGTCTGCCGAACAAAAATTTAAGGTCGTGAAATCGCATTTCTAAAATCGTTTCTAGATAGATATGACAAACTGTTTCTTAGTCTTGTAAACTCTAGTATCTTAGCATGACTTGATATTTCTTTAACAATTTAATATATGAAGAACTAAACCCTATCAGTCCATGAAATACATAAATATCTAAAGATTTTCTTTTTATTAGTTTTTCAACTTCACTTCATAACCTCATATACCCAAAACCACTCAAACGAAACAGACTAATTATTTTCTGTTGTGTAATACACGAACATATCTTCGGTACGCTTTTAAATATATTCTAAGGAAATCATGGATTACGAAAGTTATCGTTAGATCGCAGCGATATTGTTGTCAAGTGAACTACACAAAAATGTTGAATAGATTTCTTTGACTGCTGATATGTCGAATTTATTCAAAACTGTCCGGTAATAAATTACTTTGAAGATAAAGCATATACAAACCCAATATTGATACAAAAAACTCTTAACTTTATAAAACAAAATAAAGCATTTATGTGTATCATTCAAGTTGAGCTCCAACTATGTAGTCCATTAAAAATGCTGTCATAACACACTCGAATTGATAAATATATATTTATGTACATACATTCATATATGTACTTTAAACAATGTGTATTTCAATATGAAATTAATGTTACCAGAAACCTTGTTTGTAAAAGGTGATCCATTTCGGTGTTCCCTATTTTTAAAGCAAAAATACAGAAACTTCAAATTTAATAGGGAATGTTTATTATCATTCGAAAGAACATCCTTTGGCCTTTATTTATTGAAGATGTTCTCTTTCAAATGTTGGCCCTGGCTACGTCTCGATGGTCCATCCTTTGAGTTCAATTTTCGATGACTCGTTCGAGCTTTTCGACTGGTAACTGGCGAATGACATCCGTGATGTTTTGCTCCAAGGCTTGAATCGAATCGGCATAGACTTTAGACTTTACATATCTCCTCCGAAAAAACTCTAACGGTGTGATATGACACGATCTTGGTGGCCAATCAACCGGCCGATTCCCGATTGTATTTGAAGTTTGTGTGTTTTTTTCTTTAAAAAGGTAGGGAATCTCGGAATGGATTAACTTTTATCAAGAAATGGGCTCTGTGATTTGACTCTGCTTGCCTACTTTTTTGAAGGTATACCAAAACTATTTTAATAGAACTTTCTTATACCCTTAGTTAATCGCGCGTTTTGAGCACAAATTAAAAAGTTGTAAATTTTCTTTCTTGACAACTCCGGATATAAAATAAATATTCTTGTACTCGGACCTCAGATATCCACTTTATGTATACATAATACAATTGTCACCAAAAAACTAATGAAATATGATAAAAAGATATCTTAACAGTTGCTTGAAACTATAAGTAAGTGTTGCACACTATTAACAAAGTGTGTGTCCATTGAATATTTAGGAGATATTTGGACATAAAATTTTACTATCTGATAAGGGCATTTTATCGCTTAGTTTTTATGTCGTCTGTGTATAAAACTTATATCTCGAAGAGCGGCAGGAAAATAATCATATTTCTGCTTTTAATACTAGCAGGGTCTTTCTGCAATCGTTCGCCGAGTTTATAGATTTGGATATGTATGTTTTCGATAAACCATTATTTATGACTATGCTTAAAGTTGTTAACAATCACTTGTACTGTTCATTAGTTTTTAGTCATCAGTACAACACTGCTGCGTAAATTAATTGTGAATACACTGAAACTCCCCATTACGGACGGTCCTTATAGCCGGTTATCTTCCATAACTGGGCTAATTTGATGAAGACAATTGTTTCTTTATTATTTTCATACAAAACTAATTCCTACCAGAGTACCTTCTAACAACCGGACACGGACAGTATTTTGGTAATATTTCATTCAAATTATATCTGATAAAAGGACATGATTTCATAAAATGTTAAAACTATTTCAAGTCATTCAAACTTAGTTGATTAGGTTATATAATCATTTTCTTTTGCATCTAGAAATTTGTTGCTACTAGGGCGGCTTGTCAGTTTACTGAGAGCTTAATTCCCTGAATTATGTTCTCCTATTAGAGTTCATTTGTCAATCATAAGACTCTCGTGAAATTATTATATATATGTACTGACACCTAAGGATCTGTCTGATAATACATACTTACTATATCTTAAATAATGATTGTGATTTGTCGACAGTCGGGTCGGGTAACCCGAGCGATATGTCCACATATTTAAACAGTCAGCTTCAATTCCCTGCAGAAATTAACAGTTATTACATTAATCAGTACGTCGAGAATTTTCCCAAATCTGTCGTGCCTGTTGTCTGTTGATATAGATTTATAAGCATATAGTATGTATATGGCTTAACGGTCCAGAATCACCACTTTCTTCGTCAAACCCTCACAAATTTCCAGCGTTTAGGCAGCAGGCGTAGCTGTTATTTTTTCATTACAGAATTTCTTTCTTTGTATACTAGTGGGATTCGGATCTTTCCGGCTCCCGAGGTCAAAGTTTTAACCAGATTAACTTTAGCCTTTATACATAATTTTCGAAAAATTTTCCATATATAAACATACATAATATATAAATAAAATAAAAACTGACTCCTACTCTCCTTAACTTCATTCGCTTCAACCTAAAGACAATAACTTCGCAAAAAGTGTCAACCCAAGTCAACTTGCCTTTTTGAAAGTTCTCCTAGATTGCATTGAGTGTCTTTCTGAAAGACTGGCACCCATGACCACAGCGGAATCGCAAAAAATTGTAAAGCTGATGAGCTAACAAGAAAAGGCACCCTAGAACCGCTATCGGTAGAATGGGAGCGGGGCGGTGCTCCCGTATCCTTTTGTGTTCCACTACTAGATACTGGGCTTCGCGGAAGCTTGTCCAGCACCGAGCTACCGTCAGTATATGCGCTGTCGCAAAAGCCTTTTGGCCCAAGATCGATCGCAGGATCTTGTGATCTCTTAAAACTCAGTTACGCTGGCCTTTCCCTAGTTGTGGAGCTTTTAACAGGTCATTGTCCTATTGGCGTTCACGTAGTAAGGCTGGCAATCAACACTTCCTTCTTGACTGTCCCGCGTTTGGGTGGTCAAGACTTAAGGGGCTATACCAGTGTGACGCATGAAAAATTAGGCGATTTTCGTGAATTTTTTTAAAAGAAAGTACTAGATTGAATGTTTCGACGTTCTATGGACGTAATAAAGTATATTTTTAGCTATATTAAAAAAAAAAATTTACAAAAATATTGAAAAATAACGGAGTAATGTGCTGTCTGCGGAAGTGCCAAAAAAAAAGTGCCTCAACTGCTGGCATGATTCCGGTCGATTGAGTAGCTGAAACAAAAAACTTCAAAATGTTTATTAAACTTAAATATATTTTCTATACAATGGACTACGATCTTTGAAAAATATCAAAAACTAGAAAATGGCGCCATTTTGAAAAAAAAAATCGTTTTTTTACTAAAAAAATTGTCTTTTTAATGCCAAATTGACAATTTTCAGCCAATCAAAAAGATCGTAGTCTATTGTATAGCAAAATGTATTCAACTATATCCAGTTTTAATTTGAAGTCGATCGGTTAATTTCTCGTTGAGTTATAATGTCAGCAAATTTGAAAAATGTCGTTTCGAGAAAAACGCGTTTAAAGTTTCACTTATATATGTTTGCACCTCTGAGCGGTCGCTATTTAGAACGCTGCCATTCAAAAACTATTTAAAATACGACCTCGCCGATTTCACAGGATATTTTTGAATATATAAGCTATCGAAAAAAGCAAAAAAAAAAAATTTTTTTTTTGAAAGTGTCACACTGGTATAGCCCCTTAAGCACTTGGGAACGCATACCTTCAGACATCCCACCGACCTGGCTGTAATGGGAATTAAACGCCTGTGCAAAATTTATATTGGTTACTAAACGTTTTGCCAATCTATCACATCGAACACAGAGGTTTTTCTTTTTTATGGCTTCATAAAGGACTTACAGCAGTTGACGTGCGATCTTCGATCAGCCATCTAGCCTAACCTAGAGAGCAGAGTAAAAATTATCATTAGCTATATATGTATATGATGCAATGCTGAACATTTTTTTTTGCTAAATATCTTGAAGAAAATAGATATAACAGATTATATTTCAAACTGTACAAAGTGACACAAGGAGCTAGAAGTTTGAGTGCTTACATAAATGACAAGAATATGAACAACTTCGTTACACTCCCTTAAGTGCAATAAGGCTTTCCCCAACTTATGACATCATCCACCTTCTTATGCATTGTACTTTGTGGACTTGTTGCACTGTTATTTTCCATGTTTTGTTTTTTTTTTTTTTAATTTCTTATAACAACCACATGTACATACTTATGTACATATGTACGGTTAATTTCCATGGCGGGCATTGCCACTTGACCGTGTTAAATAATTTTTTATCAAGCTTTCTTCGGCCGAACCCTGCGCAAATACGCCGGGGCTTCGACATTGCAATGCAGAAATGCAAGTAATATGTAGGTGCATAAATATGTACTTATATACATATGCGCGGTGAATGAGTATTTGCATGCGTACATACGTACATATAGGCAAATGAACAAATATGCAAACATTTTATTGTATATATGTGTATGTATGTATTTAGGTATCTACTTAGCAAATGTGAGCCTACAAATTAATAAGTGTACACATGTGCTTACATTTACACAAGTGTCTGTCTCACCTTGGTATACAGCAGTTCACCATTGCATAAACATACATACGGTAGACTTACATGCATGTGCATATGTGTATGTAGATATATTTCCTTTAAGCGATCAAACGTGCCTGCTGCCAGTCAATTTGTGCAGTCAAATATGGACGATTAATTAATAAACTGCTTTGGATTGCGGGATTATCATGCACACACACACATACACACTCACATACCAAAGGGAGTTTACTAGTATAGTTATGTATGTATATAATAATATATATGTACATACATATGCATATAATTTAAGCAATTAACCAACGGCAGATTGCTGGCGTGCAAAAGTCGGCCGGCCAAGCCGGAGTTCGCTATGTGCTTTTCAATTCCATGGCTGTTGCTAGGCATAATTGCGGCCCTTCCTCCCATTAAAAGGCTTTTATGTGTTTCTACTTTTTTTTGCGAGCCTTGTGTGAAGTCCATAGACACGACAAGTGACTCTTTTGTGCATAGTTATGCGAGTTAATACTGTATTTTGTTTAATTTGAAACTTTTTTATGATTGCTCGCTGAACGGATGTGTAGTGCTGCCGCAGTTTGTTGGTGAATTGAAAGAGGAAGTCAGGGTTACGCAAAAGGGTGTGCGCAAAAACGATTAAAGGCAGCAGCGCGACTGAGGCAGACGCTGCGCTTCGGCAAAGTGTGAGGTAAATTAAGTGAAGCTTTAAATATTTTCATGTGAAACAGCGAGTTTTATCTCAAAACAGCTTGCTCACACATATTTACATACATATTAACATATTCTGGGAAAATCAAAAAAAAATTACTTTGATAAGAGTATTAATTTCAAGTAAAAAATAATTAATCTAGCAAAGATTATAACAAACGCATTCGCTACATGTTTGTACATTTGTAAGTTATATTTTTGTTTCTCATAATTTGTTTAATTCACACGCTTTCATAAAAAAAACGCTTTTTGCAAGTATTGCCCATGGTCGAAAATTCAAGAAAAATTTTTATTTTATTTATACATATGTATGCGTATATTTGTATTTTTGACAAATTTGTTTGAAACATGCAATTTTATTGTTTTAAAACAAGCAATAATTGTGTGCGTAGAATTCTGCGTAACCGAAGTGTAACTTCTCTGAATTCAATGGAGATAAATATGGCTATGAGAAATATTTCATAATAAAATTTTTTAGATATTAAAATATTTTTATGAATATAATGAGTAATTAAAATTCATTATTATTTTAGTTTATTACATAATTTTTTATTGCAACTTATTTTAATTTGCTATATACAACTGCGAATCTATTTTCAAGAACTATTGAGTTTGTTACCCATACCGTAATGTAGTGAATTTCCCCATTACGGACAGTCCTCATAGCCGGACATCGCCCATAGCTGGACAAATTGCATGAACACAAAGTTTTCTTTAAGCCGACATGAGAACGTACCACTAACCGAATGCCATTTTATTAATATTTCTTTCAATTTTATCTCTTATAAATAGACAAAATTTCGTAAAATGTTAAAAGAAAATTTTGTACAATTTACAGTTCATTCATATATTCATTAACTCCTGTCTGATATTAGCCTTCATTAAATAGTTCAATAGAAATATAGTTATGAGTTGCAGCTTGTGATTCTAGAAATACATTTCAAACACTCGTTTTTGCCACGTTTCCATGTATGGACAGTTCCCTCAGCCGGATAAAAATACAGCGATGGTGGGCGTCCGGTTATGACGAATATCACTGTGTTTATATATACTTTTTTATACCCTAAGAGGCCAAGTCGATTTTGCCATGTCCGTCTGTCTGCATATATGCAAACTAATCCTTCAGTTTTGGAGGGATCGATTTGAAATTTTGCACTCGTTCTTTTCTACCCAAGAAGCTACTCATTTGACGGAAGCGCCGACACCGGATCACTACAGAAGATGTCTGCTACACAAACTGACCAATCAAACTCAAGTCTTGGTATGGAAAACTTTTTTATTTGACATGATAAATACATATATTATTCGCGTAAAATTTAAATTAAAAAGTCGCACAAGTTTTGCTCACAGTAGTAGCTCCCCCACTAAGAACATACAAGTATTTATAAAATCTTTAAAGCTTTCGGAGATTAATATAGTATAATTCTTCCACTGACTGTCACATTCGACAAAAGGTTCGTTAAAAAACCGAAAATCATTATACATACTACATATATGTAGTATAGCGGATTTGGGTGTAGTATCGAACCGATTTTATATATTTTTGCCAATACTACAATAGGCTAGGTCAAGTTTTCGCCGAATTATATGTACAAAGATACACTCTTATAATTAAAACTCGGCATAAAGTACCTGGAAATTCGAAAATCGTTGTGTTAGGTATATGAGAGCTCAGGGAAGTATTGACACCGTTCAACCCATTCTTGACATACAGAAATAACATTGAAAAGAAAGGATTGTCTCTGCATTTCAATTGTGTATCTCGCACATTGACCGATATTTTCGGTAAAAAGTTAACTATAGGTACTAGGATTCTGTTATTCGGTACCTAGTGGCTTGAACTGCTTTGGTTCGATTTACGCAATTTTTAGTCATAAGGTAGCTCACCTCAAATGCACTTTTCGTGCGAAGTTTTATCCTGACAGCCAGTTGGTATTTAAAACTGTGTTACATGGTTAGCAGGTTTTGAGATGTGTGATTTTACCTAAAAGCGGGCGATGCCACGCACATCCATCGCTCAATTTTTACACCGATTCGTAAAGAACCCTCTCGTATAATCTCGGATGTAAAGTTTAATGTCTCTGGCGTATTTAGTTATTGATTTATCGTGCTTTTAGTATTTTTAAACAGTACCGTTATATGGAGAGTGAGCGGGGTTATTTTCCGATTTCATGCATTTTCACACTGCCAGTAGGGATTTTAATGTAGTAGAGAATGTTGTTGTTGTAACTTTACATTCCACCGTTAGGTGATCAAAACTATTATACCCTATAGCTACATGTTGCAGGAGTATAAAAATGTATGGTAATACTTCTTTAAAAAAAGTGGCATCTCACAAGCAAAAATCAGTAAGACTTTGTTCATAATTTTAAATTCTTTATTTGTGACCTGGTCTACGAAAAGGGGGCTTAGGTGTCAAAAAAGGAGAACAATTAATGAGATAACCAGAAACTGACGATTATTTTTAACAGCTTTTCCCAGAAAACTAGTTTTCGCACGTTAGCCCCCTTTTCGTAGGCCAGGTCACATTTATTGATCATAATCTATATCGTCTTCCTCAAAGTAATCCAAGAGTATAAAAATTGAAAGACTATACAAATTCTCGCTCGTATCCAAAATCGATTTTTGCTCAAGGAAATCAAGGAAGTACATACATCGGTAATATTAGTGCGAACGAGCAAATAAAAAACTTAAAATGCTCGAATCAGCAGGCTTAGTCAAGTTCATTAAAATGAATTCAATTAATTTTGCTTATAAATTACCAGACAAATATAAATGCCTACATACATATGTATGCTTATTGAATAAATTATTGTATGTTTGTATGCCTGTCCACGTCATTGCCTCGCAAATGTATTTCGAACGCCCAATAGGCCGAATAGGCGCGCGATGAGCAAAAAAAAAAAGAAAAAACGAGCTTGTCAGCAAAAATTGTGTAGTCGTACTTACATACATATGTACATAGATATATGTATGTATGTATGTATACTTCCTTATAATAGTGTATTTGCTAAACACTTGTTGTAGACCTACGCACACACGTAAGTGCGTTAAAAAATTAGATTGCAAATTTCCGAAATATGTCGTGTGTGTAGTTATTTATGACATAGCAACAATGCTCTAGCAGCAGACGAAAGTCTTGCGTTACCATTTAGCACGGGTCCGATCACGCGCAATACAATATACACATACAAGCATATATAGATACATATGTATGTATATTGTCGCTGTCAACATAAATGTACTTAGGCAGGCACACACACACGGCGACATACATACAACAAGTAATTAAATTAGGCCTATACCAATTTCAATTTCAATTACTATTCAAACTTTAAATCTGTTTTCAGTTCTTATGGCGCGGCTAATTTGTATGCGTGCCAACGTTGCCATCAACCTGCTCATCGGCGCTGCCCACCCTGCCCAACGAGCCAAGTGTCAAGGTATTTTTCGGCGGTTCACAAGCGTCGTTGACACTACGAAATTGCATATATGTAAATATACATATATGCACATATGTAACTAAATTTGTATATATATAAGTACTTCGTAGGCTTAAGTACATATGTATGTATGTATGTAACATAAGTGCGTGTAAGCGTATGTACCTGTCCAAATATTAAAGCGTTGACAGCGTCTTTTTCGGCGCTCATTAGTTTTGCTTGCCCATACATACTGTTACAGTACATATAGATATGTTCATACATATGGCAGGTATGTAGTGCTTCTTGTCGCCGCAATGCGTATCTATGGGCACATAAACGCTTTTGATAAGAGTGCGTCAATTTGCGCGATTGTTCGCACCGCAACACGATTCTGCTCCACCTGTGCGCCAACACTTAATCAATTTGCCATTGTACCTGCTGCGATTATAAAAATATAGTTTTACCTAAGCGCTGAGAACAGTATGGCATGGCGTTACGGCGTCAAAATGTAGAGTCACAGTAGCCGAAATGTAAAATAGTGCAACAACAAAGGCAAAGACGTGTCAAAATTTCTATCTTAGCTGCGTAGCGCCTAAAACTTTTAGGAAATGCTCAAAGTGTAATTCACGTAAGTGATATATAGCTTGTATATATATACAAGCATGTATGTATATATGTATATAAGTTAACTATTATATGTTAATATTCAAATGATGTTTGCAAGCTACGTGAAACACGCGTCACAAAGTGATTTGTTTAAGTACTTTGTGTTGTGTGAAAGCTTACAAGTTCACTTAATGTCTACTGAAGCTTATTGTTTGACTTAAATTAAATGTTTCAGACACCTACAGACTATCGTTCCGATTTCAAATTTTCCATTTTTCATATCAGTAAAACCAATAGAGGCTTGGCTGTAATCAAAAAGATCAGATAAGCCCAATACACAATCGTTCGGCAGTCGCTGTATTAAGGCACTCGTAAGGGGTTACGCTTCCGTATATACGGGTTTCCAGGCCACAAGCGCATTCCGGGAAACGAAAATAGCCAATCTCATCGGCTAAAGTGGCATTCGCTTGACAACTGAATCAGTTCTGTAACGACGCAAGTCGCTAAAAGTGCCGTCGCTGAGCTACATATGTACATATGTCAATGTCGTACTATAACTCGTATAGCTCATCGTTCCATCTAATGCGATATTCACCATTGCCAATGCGCAAAGAACCATTAATTTTCCGCAGAACCTTTATCTCGAAAACTGCTAACATCGACTCATCAGATGGTGTCATCGTCCATGCCTCTGCACCAAATTGCAGGACGGAGAAGATGAGTGACTTATAGAGTTTGGTCTTTGTTTGGTCCGAAGTAGCACCTGTTGGCAAGAGTTATTCTGCGTTGGATTTCGTGGCAGACGTAGTTGTTGGTGTTAATGCTGGTTCCAAGATAGTCGAAATTATCTACGACTTCGAAGTTATGACTGTTAACAGTGATGTGGGAGCTAAGTCGCGAATGCGATAACTGTTCGTGCGTACCAAAATTATGAGGGAACATTTCTGCAGACGGTTGTTGGCCTGGGTTATAACTTACCGGTATATTTTGCAAGCCTAGGGCTTTATTAACGGAGACACATGGAGAAAGAGCAGGGAAATGGACATAAGAGAGACGCTAGAACACCTGCTCTGCTTCCATCCGGCCTTATCTAGAACTCGGCTTATACAGTTAGTTAGTTGTGGGGACATAAGCGTATTTGTAAGAGTTTTTTTAACGTAGTATAATCGGGCCTTAAAAGTCAACGTGTTTTTTTCGAACCACTGTTTTCAAAACCGAGGAGAAAAAAGAACCAATCGACTTGAAACACACGATGTACATTTTGTCAATAATCAAAATTTTGACTAGTACTTCGATCCTTATCTGCATTCATTTATAGTAATATGTTCTTTTGGGTTTTGGATTTGAGGTTATTTTAAATAGAAAACGTGTCCTTTCGCCAGACATCTTTCGGAATCTTTCCTCCTGGAGTTTGTCAACAGGATCAAGGGAAACCAATATTTTCAAAATAAACCGCCTGAGTGTTAAAAATTAAAGCTAATTTCCAAGCCAAACCGTATTTTCTTGTGAAATTAGTTTTTTATTATCGACATACTTAGTTGTTATCGATTGTCAATACACCGATTACAGCAATCTTTCAACTATTCGATAACCTTTTGATAGTGAGATTCGTATTTTGCTTAAAATTGTGTATACGCCTTAACAATTTACCAATTAACTTTTTAATGTATTTACATTTATTTCCAACAAACATTCTTTTGAAGTCTGAGAACGTAAAAATATACTGGAATAATTCATGAAGTTTTACCATCATCCGGAGTAAAATATCCCTTCATTGTTAGCTCGATATTTCCAGCTATAAACACGGCATTGTATTTCATTAAGATTAAGTCTATCTATACCTTTCCTTCCTGCCTGCTATTTTCTTAATATTTTGTGTTATTGGCCCTCTACCGGTTATTTAATAACTAGTCTCTTAGGCCATAACTTACACAATTCTCATAGAAGCTCTACATGAGTGAGCAACAGGAACGTAGTACAAAGCATAAATTAAGCTATTACAATTAAAACTAAGCAGATGTCAGCAGTTACAGAGGGCTTAACCTTTATAAATAGCATACATATGTATCTATATGTCTTTAATAATTTCTTTATGTTGGATCAAGAACAAATGATCTTCTCATAAATTTAACAATTAATGAAACTGAAGAACTTTCATTGAATTTCCCCAATGGACTCAAGCAAGCGCTTGCTTAAGTTATTATTAGGAATGTTACGAGTCTTATTTTTAATTAGAGATTATCTCTTTCAAATGCTGGCCGCGGCTACGTCTCAGATGGTCCATTAGTTGAGTCCAATTTTCGATGACACGTTCGAGCATTGTTGTTGCTGTTTGCTGAATCGAAGCGGTATTGTCCGCATAGACTTTAGACTTTACATATTCCCACAGGCAAAAGTCTAACGTTGTGATATCACACGAACTTGGTGACCAATCGACCGGCCCAAAACGTGAAATTATCTACTCACCGAAGTGTTGTTTCAATAAATCCATTGATTTATGCGTTGTGTTGGAAGTGGCGATATCTTGTTGAAACCAAATGTCGCCGAGATCACGAGCTTCAATTTCAGGTATCAAATAGTCGGTTATCATAGCGTCATTCATCCGATATTTTTCACAAAAGGTGAACACTAGTAGCTTCTCGCTAAATTGTTTTGGTACTTCAGCCATCTTCTTCAAATCGGTATACACAGTATTTTTTTTTTTATAGGCATGCTTTTGACACTGGATAGAATATTCTTCTCCGTATACATATCATACATCAAATTTTCAGCATAATCTTCAAGTATGTATGTATGTATTCATAATTCAAGTATTTGGACGCCAGTTGTCAAGCCCTATTTTTCCATCATATAGTGATTTTCCCCGCTTTTAAAAACCTTTTATGAGATGGTATAAACAGCAGTAATCCGGTTGCTTACCACGCAAATATTTATAAAATTCTTTCTTCTTTCTCCAACTCAATATTTTGGCACCCGATCGTTTTAACTACGTTTTAAAAATTCTTCTGCTCACCGGTTTTGAATGGCAATTAAAAACTTTTTCACCTGTCAAAATGTTCGTGGTTAACTGCATACTACTATAATAAACTTTAACTTAACTGAATGAATATTAAATAAACTATACAGACACGCATGCATGTATGTATGTGTGTATCATATTATTAGTAGGAATGAATTTTTAAATTATTGAAAAAGTGGTTACTAATTGATACAGTTCAATGCCCGCATATTTTTTGTTTTAACTTCATTATGAGTATTTTAAATATCTCAAATATACACAGTGTTAACTCGATATATTTGATATATTGTGAATGTCAATGTTTAGCGTGTTGTTGATAACATCCTCACATAGTTTAGAACAAAAATATTAAGATTCAATATGATCTTCAAATTCGATAATTCATCATTTTATTTTGCTGTAATTCCCATTGATTTGTTCTATCTTTTCTCTGAAGACTTCTTATCAATATCCTCTCCACCTAATTTGTTCATTTAGCTAACTGCTCTCTAAATTGAGACCCATTCACTAAAGAGCTTAGCGGTAACAGCCTCATCTAGTTTCTTATTCTTCTTTATTGGCGTAGACAACGCTTGCGCGGTTATATCCTGGTTAACAACAGCGTTTCCTCTTTCCTCTATTTGATTCGAGATACCAAGTGTTTATTTGATAACAGGAGATATTTAGTCCTGCCCTCGTTCACTACCAGACCCATTTGCTTTGCTTTTTTATCCAGTTTGGAGAAGGCAGAATTAAAGGCGCGCTTGCTGAGGCCAATGTTATCAATATCATCGGCATACAGCAACTGTACACTCTTATAGAAGCTTGTACCTTCTCTATTCAGATCTGCAGCTCGAATGATTTTCTCCATGCAGCTCGATTGGAGAAGTCACACGAGAGGGAGTCGCCTTGTCTGAAAACTCGTTTGATATCGAACGGCTCGAAGGTTTCCTTCCCGATCGTGATGGAGCTTTTTGGTATTTTGGTATCAACGTCAGTGATACCAAATTGTGACATAGCGGCATAAAGGTAGTTCCTTTTCGTTCTATCAAAAGTAGCTTTGAAATCAGCGAAGCGGTCCTCTTTTCCCGGGTATTTTCCAAGATTTGGTGCGTGGTGAATATCTGGTCAGTTGTTGATTTTCCCGACCTAAAGCCACACTAATAAAGTCCAATCAGTTTGTATACGGTGGGCTTTAATCTATATATAGAATAGAACCTTATATGCTATGTTGAAGCCGCTTATCGAACGGGAGTTGGCGCAAATTGAGATCTCCATTTTTGTGGATTGGGTAGAGCACATTAAATTCCAATCATCGGGTACGCATCATATTTTACAAAAAAGTTGATGCATGCTCCTTATCACTTCTTTGCCGCCGTATTTGTTGTTCTTCAGATTGGTAATTTCTTTCGAATTTATGCATGGTCGGGCAATAGAACGTCCGCTCCATCGTCATCAATTGGGGAATTGAGTTCACCATCTCCTGGTGTAATGCTTTCACTGCCATTCAGCAGGCTGGAGAAGTGTTCCCTCTCTCATTTCAGTATGCTCTAGGCATCAGTCAGTAGATCACTTCTGAGTATGCCCTGGTCTTGAAACCTTCTGTTAGTTACCGCATTCTTTTTTTTTTATAATTTTTGAGCATTACCCCTGCCGGCCAGCTTGTCAAGCTCTTCGTACTCACGCATTTCGGCCTCTCTCTTTTTTGGTCTGCACGATTTTGACATCGTAATGCGCTTGCAGTGAAGGTCTCTCAATCGAGTCTGTTGATTAGTTTTCATTAGATGTGTTTTTACATGGGGGTTCCCAAACCCAGCGCACAAACCTTCTCACCTTCTCTCTCTCTCTTCGGCTACCCAGAGGATACTAGGTCTAAGACCATTCTTGTTTTTGGTTTATTAATTAGCATGTACGTACATTATTCCTTCAAAAACGCCTTCTTGATACTTGTGTAACTTGTATAGCACTTAACCAGTGTTTACTGTAGGCATATAGTACATACAAACATTCGTGATTAATAATATATTTAAATATTTCTTAAAAATGTATTAGGCAACTCATTCATTATTTTGTTATGCTGATATGTATATGTATCATTAAACTTATTTATTTACATATTAATGTACGTCTGTCTGTATGTACATACTTATGGCCAGTAACTATGGCTTGGCGGCGCTGGCTCTTGGTGTAAAACCGGAGATACTTAGCGTTCAACACATTAGATTCGACATTATATACATTTATATGTATGTATTTATACATATAGGCAATGTTTACATAGGTGTGTATGTTTTCATGTAGTTATGTTAATAGCTATGTCTATACCTACGTACATTTAGGATCTCTGTCGGCATATTTTGAAGTGATTTCTATAAATGCGCAGGTAAATATTGCGATTGTGATCGCTTTTCGTTGTTTTCATTACGTACATTAGCATACCCGTACTTATTTGCCATACATACAGACATACATATGTACATATATACATGCATACATACTTAGATAAATACTTATATTTATGCATAATTTAAAAATTTCGGTCGTTCGGTTGCCTATTAGTGGAGCCTGTGCGCTGTTGTGCTCATTTAGGCACATTCACACACACAGATGTTCATATACATATGTATATTTTCTTATTATGACTGCTGAAGAAGCTGCCTAACGCTGGAGCTCTCTCCCCACCTATGCATATGTATGTGTGTATATGTGTGTGCTTCTACTGCTTAAGCTCATAAAAAAGTGATTGGACTTTTTACCCTTTATCTCATGCTTCGTTTGCAGCCATTCCTCGCATCGATGTTATTGGCAGCGTAACAGGTACTTTTATGGTTAATTTGAATAAATCTCACATTAGTAGCATTTAACAAGTGGACACACAGTGTTGTCTTTGTAGGTTTTGTTTTTTCAACTATGACACCTTGGCATTCGTTACACTTGCGTTGGTATGTATGTGTGTGTTTTAATTTTCTTTACTTTCGGGATTACATATACACATATTATTTAATCAGTTGCGTAGTGAAACTAGTTCTTATTGATCCACTAATGAGTTGAGTAGTGGAAATGTTGATTTTATTTCTGTAAAATTTTCCACTTGTTTCATACGTTCTACTGATCGTTGTTAAGATTCTACATTTACTTGTAAATGCTAGGTATACTTAACTGCGCGTCTATGCTCTGAATTATCTATGTATATACATATGTACATATATGTGCATATACATATGTATATATGTAAGTATGCACATATACATACGTCTGTATGCATAGACAGTGCACGCATGCATTTTCCTCCTGATTTCCACTATTAGCTTAACCTCAATCGATTTATTGTTAAGCTACAATGTTCCAAACGATGGCTCTTACCTTGTAGTAGCGCACACGCACACACACAATTTATTGTAAACAATTATCTGTAAATCCTCTCGTAAATATTCGCAATACCAGGAACTGTTGGCGTTTTATGATTGCTACTGCAATATTTACAATGTAAATACATAAATCAACCGCCAAATCATTGACTCAAACATACTTACGTACATACACATAGTATATATAGAGAATGTTATTTAACTGATATGGCGATAAAATGTATTCGCTAATTAATTTGGCATTAGAATCGACCTTCTTTGTAACACAGTATTATTTACTTACATGTACATATATATATATCTATGTGTATGTGTTCATATGTGTGTGTACTGACATTGATCTATGTATGTACATAGAACAATTAGCATTGATTGAACAGTGGACCTTACGTCGCATATTAGACGAATCCGTGAAAGCCTTTAATTTACCGAAACCAAAGTCGTCTTTGAAATAAAAAGGCAGATGTTTTTTGCATTAAGTACCGATCTTAACAATTTCTTTGGAGATTGTAGC
This sequence comes from Bactrocera tryoni, assembly GCF_016617805.1. Classification (NCBI taxonomy): domain Eukaryota; kingdom Metazoa; phylum Arthropoda; class Insecta; order Diptera; family Tephritidae; genus Bactrocera; species Bactrocera tryoni. Next base: position 54,917,931 of record NC_052502.1, on the reverse strand, counting down.
GATGATTTTTCTTCAATTCTTCTTTCCTTTTTTATTGGCGGCAACACTGCTCGGTTATAGCCGAGTTCATAACAGCGCGCCAGTCGTTCTTTCTTTTCGCTGTTTGGCGCCAGTTAGAAATTCCAAGTGTAGCCAGGTCTTTCTTCAGCTGATCTTTCCACGGAGCGGAGTTCTTCCGGCGGGTATTGTGTCGAATCCTCTCAGAGCTGGAGTATTTGCATCCATTCGGACGACCAGACCTAAACAACGTAGCAGCTGTCTCTTAATTCGCTGAACTATGTCAATGTTGTCGTATATCTTGTGCAGCTCATAGTTCCATCGACGGCGGTATTCGCCGTTGCCAATGTGCAAAGGACCATAAATCTTCGTCAGAACCCTTCTCCCGAAAACTCGTAATGTCGACTCATCAGATGTTGTCATCGTCCATGCCTCTGCACCATATAGCAGGACCGCGATGATGAGTGGCTTTTAGAGTTTGGTGTTTGTTCGTCGAGAGAGGACTTTACCTCTCAATTGTCTACTCAGTCCGAAGAAGCACCTGTTGGCAAGAGTTATTCTGCTTTCGATTTCGAGGCTCATGGTTTTGTTTGTGTTAATGCTGGTTCCAGATCTGCAGCTCCGCTTATTTTCTCCAGGAGTCGCACGATAGGGGGTCGCCTTGTCTGAAACCTCGTTTGGTATCGAAAGGCTCGAAGAGGTCCTTCCTGATCCTGACGGAGCTTAAATTGTGGCTCAACGTGAGCTTATACGGCTGTATTAGTTTTGCGGGAATACCAAATTCAGACAAAGCGACATAAAGACAGCTGCTTTTTGTTAGTTGGCGAAAATTGTGGGGTCTTCCTTTTTGTGGATTGGTCCATCCACACTTAAAATCCATTCGTCGGGCAAGCTTTCGACCGACTATATTATACAAAGCAGCTGATACATGCTTATCAGTTATTCGCCGCCGTATCTTAATAGCTTGACCGGCAATCCATTGGCCCCGACCCTTTGTTGTCCTTCAGACGGGTAATTGCTATTCGAACTTCTTCATGATCGGGCAATGGAACGTCTGCTCGATTGGGGAATCGGGTTCTCCATCTCCTGGTGTTATGTTTTTATTGCCATTCAGCAGATTGGAAAAATGTTCCCTCCATAATTTCAGTATGTTCTTGGCATCAGTCACTAGATCACCTCTGGGGGTTCTACAAGAGTATGCTACGGTATTGAAACCTTTTGTTAGTCTTTTCATAGAATTTTCGAACATTTCGTTCCCACCACAGCTTTTTGGGGAGAAAGGATGGTGCAAAATTTCTAATCAATATCTCAAAAACTGAAGGACTAGTTCGCAGTTTTACAGACGAACGGGTGGACAGACCGATATAGCTAAATCGACTTGGCTCATCACACTGATCATTTATATATAGAATACATATGTATGTATACTCTGATTGATATATTTGTCAATATTCAAAGTATTAAACATAAACCCAGCAGACACATATGTATGCTAGCTTTTGATCTGCAAAATAATCTTTGGTATACCATGGAGTTCACCCAGATATCCCGTTTTTATGTGTTGCTTCCTAATCTTTCATGTCAAAGACGCATGACTCATGATACAAGGTCAAGAAGTAATAATTTTTGAAAGAAATAACTACAAGTTCTATAGCTCAATTTCCGACTAATCTATAATTCTAAATTTTTTGAATTTCAACTTCAGAACTGCAATATTATTTATTCAAAGTTTACTAGTATTATACCTAGAACTATTTTTACCCTAATTTCTCTCAACTTGATATTCAAAATGTGACTTTTAAACAAAAAGTCATTTTGTAAAACGGCAAAAACGTTTCATTTGTTTTCCCCAGGAAGTGCTGATTATTTGGTTTTCATTTTATTAGTATCGATATACATATTTCAACTGTAAATAGTGTTTATGCCACAAGTAGCCTCGGCTCACCTTGATCCAAGCAAATGTTTACACAGATTTGTTTACAAAATTTGCATTAGTTTTTGCTATTTTACCCCATAAATATTGATTTGATTAGGTGTGAGCTGCATGCGAAAATTATAAAAACGTGTGCATACAGTTATATACCCCGAAGCTATATAGTCGAGAATGCGTCATTAAGTTTTTATTTCCCATAACATTTACTAATGTGTAATAGTAAATTATGATAAGCTATGCAATTAATGAGGTCAGCCTGTAAAGAGTGTTATGTGTAGTGTAAATCTTCTATTAGTTTATAAACTGAGCGGCGCCTAGGCCATAAGACGCGGGCGCAACCAAAGTTTTAGCCCTAAGCTCTTTTATTCATAAATATATCTCTAAATTAAAATCAAGTTACTAATTTTCCCATGCTGCGGTGAGCGAGTTATTTAAAACTATTTCCCGAAAAAGCAATAGGGTAACAGAAAACCGAAATTATAGACTTCCCATCAATATAAAGTAATGAAAATATTTCCATTTATCTATAAACGGTAAGAGATTTTAACTAAAACAGCAAGAAAGGAAGCAAAAATATCGCCTAAAATTTTCCGAAAGTTACTTTCTTATCCCAAGACCATTTTTCGCTGCCATTATAATTTTTTAATTGTAGTTTTCAATGCCATTACTTGACTTGACTGGAGCAGATGACATCAAAAGGTAAAAATAATAAAAAAAACTTTTAAACCCATTTGAAGTGGAAATATTTAGATCTGATTATGATTGAGTTTTTCCAAACATTCATCTAAAGCAATGAAACTAATCAGAAATGCTTCGAAAACGAGTAAAGAGTTCCAAGTAAGCTAAAGGATACCTAACATGCCCTCTGCCATGTGAATTTACATGACAACAAAAGAAAATCGATCACTTACTAAAGCCGATGTCTTACTCAATAAATCCGACCGACAATAAATAATTTTCAAAATAAAGAAAAATGGAAATTGGCTTACATCTTTTGCTGTTTATTTGAACTGACGCTATCGATCACTTTGGCATAAACTCCCATACAAAATTAACGATCAAAAATTAGTTCTTGAAAACCTTTTTTATTTGACAATATAGCTTCGCGCAATTTTTAATGGATTATTGTCCCAAGCAACGGAAAAATCCAGATCGGACCACTTTAGCGTATATCTCATGAAAAAACTGAAATATCTAGTAATAAAACCAAACTACCTCAATTTGAAGTTCCTTCACTCGGTGGTACTACAATTTCGCTGTCCTCCATAGCAAAATAGCTGGGCGTCGAGAAAGATATTAAACTGGAAAATGAATATTAGCATACTCAGTAGGAGCCTGTGGAGTTCTATCGATCAATTACGGGAAGATACATATAGCGAGCATTTACAGGGACTCTCAGGTCCCATCCCTAGCATTTTCATCGTCAATTTCAGCATAGAAAACAAATGTAGGAAGGCTCACTGGCAGTTGAACTCGACTTGTCCAAAATTTGCCGATCACAGGATGATTTTCGACAAAGAAAACGCAGATGAGTTGGCCAAGTCGTAGCTTTCTAAATTAATCCAAGGCGGTTATAAAACTGTAAACTTGAAGGCAGTAAAGAAATGGTTCTAGACTATCTCTGTGAGTGCCCAACTCCATCACAAACCAGACATCGAACCCTGGGCAGATAACAAACCTTGAATGTCTATCTACAGAAACACATAACGGAGATAAGTGGTTCCATTGAAGACACCAAATGAATTGAGCACAACAATGAAACGTTAGTGTATCAAAACGACGCATCTAACGCTAAGTGAGTCCGAAGGTGCTGCGCTCTTACTTACATAACCAGAGTATAACAAATACGAGGTTTGTACACAAAATATCGCGAATTCAGTTTTTTTTTTTAATTATGCTGATAATGTCGACAACTTTGAATATTTAGTTAATTTTTGACAGCTGTTTTGCTTGGACTCCTTTTGGTTCGTCTTCGATTTTGTGCCAAAATTGCTCCGTTTCGACCAAAAACAGCATCACGTCGCGTTGCCCAGAAGTTGTTGGACTCAGTCCGCTATAAGTGGTGACGAACTTTGGGTTCGGTCATAAGTGGTGACGAACTTTGGGTTTATGGTTATGAAGTGCAAACCAAAGCTCAATCATCCCAGTGGAAGCTGCCGCATTAGCCAATATCGAACAACACATCAATGGTGCCGCAGCCATCCTATACCCCAGACCTGGCAGAATTTGACTAATACTCTCTGTCACAATTTACAATATTACATTTAAGTTACTTATCACTTCTTACAAGTATTATAATAATTACTTTACTAATTACTCTTTCTTCTCTTTTCAGGTTTGTTGGGAACTTACTTAAATATTTTTGCAAAGCATACATATGTACTTAATTATGAATGATGATTTAAACAAAGGTAATGAAACATATTATTTATGTATCTATACCATATTTATGCAATGTACTTAATGTTAACATAAATATACATTGTTGTAATCAATTTGCAAAAACACAAGCATTTCCACGAGTGCATACATACAAAGCCTACCTCCAATGTCAATCATAATTACCAATTCATTCTATAATTATTGACTACGTAATGCATACAAGCACTATGTGTGTATGTACATACATATGTACATTATTTTTCCCTGTTAACAGTTATCTAAGAATTCTTATATGTATATAAAAGTAGGCCACCGTTCAGGTAGAAAGTGCGAAAATTCTTTGGTCATAAAACACATGAAATAACTTCCTTGTTCGGATGTTAAGTAATACTAGAGAAATATACCGCCACGAAAGTACAAGTCATGTGAAAAAGGTAAGGGAGCATAAAATTCTGAACAACCGTATTTTTGTACACTCTGTGTAGGTTTTGTAAAATGTTAATTCAAAACTGATGCCTTGATGCAGTGACGTAAGGTGAAAGAGTTAAAAATGTAGAAAAGAAATGACGTGTTCTTCTTGGCAGATAATACCCCTACTTAAAAAAAAAAAAACACAGAAACTTCAAATTTAATGGGTAATGTTTATTATCATTTGAAAGACCATTCTTTGACATTTATTTTTTGAAGATTATCACTTTCAAATGTTAGCCGCGGTTTCATCTCAAATGGTCTAACCGTTGGGTCCAAATTTCGAAGACTCGTTCGAGCATTTCGACTAGTAACAGGCGAATGACACGCGTGATGTTTTGCTTCAAGGGCAGAATCGAAGCGGGATTGACCGCATAGACTTTAGACTTCACATACATATCGCTTTCGGTGGCTAATCGAACGGTCCCAAACATGAAATTATCTGCTCATGGTACTGTTTTCTCAATAAATCCATTGGTTGATGCAATGTGAGGTAAGTGGCTCCGTCTTGTTGAAATTGACGGTTAAGTTCTCATCGGCATCATTTTTGAGGAAATATGGACTGATGATTCCACCGGCCCACAAACCACACCAAACGGTTGATTTTTCTGAATGAAATGGAAGCTGTTGAAGCTCTTCAGGGTACATACCCATTGAACCAGAAATAAGCCTCATCGCTGAAAAAAACTTGTCTCGAAAATATGAGTACTTCTTGGAACAGAAGAGCCCATAGAATGTAGCGATGTCGCTCGGGAAGGTCGAGCGGTTTCAGTTGTTCATGCTTTCAATTTAAGATCTCGACGTAAAATGTCCCAAGGCGTTCCATACGTTAGTCCGAGTTGTTCTAAAATCTTTGAGAAATAAATATTACCTTTCCGCAACATTTTACACTCGGATGTAAAAGCAAGCCTAAAAACTTGCTTGAATAAATATACTACATGTAGTGCTCTTTTTCTGCGGGTAGTACACACAGTTATCTTATCGTAGAGGAAATTTGGTATGTGTGATTTTTTTTACGAGCTATAGTAGTATACTGTGTATTTCTTGATGATGATATCTCTAGGTGACGCGACTTGTTATAATTTTTATTAATTTATTTCTGCGTTACTCGCCACTTTTCAGAGGGGTTTTACGTTTTAAGTTTTATAAAATTGGCGCCTGAAATTAACAAAAAAAAGGCGTTCATTTACCTTTTACTACTCACAAGGTATAAACACATAACCACTTGAGTACAAGGTTAAGATTTTTTTATTGTTAAAGGCTTGCATATACTCGTAAGTAGTTATGAATGTATACTTTGTTCGCCATTGATTGTGCTACTAATAAGGTGAGAAATTTATTAGAAGGAGGGCTTAACAGTACTTTAAACTATTAATGATAATGAGGAAAATATTTATTGAGGTATACGAGTTCTTTTGTGATATACATTGTAGTAATTTAGTTTCATTGTAATACTATACAATAATATCATGCATTGCAGGTATATTTAGTGAGAAGGAGAATAGAAATGGAAAGGGTTTAAGTGTGAAATTAATGTATAATATGAATTATATGATGTCTTTTCTTAGAAGTTTTGAAAAATATTTAAGCTCGAATGTCCTTTTAATTTGGGGTTCCCTTCTAGCAATGTTTCTAACAATCAGCAACGCTTAATAATTCCTCCTTTGTGGCATCTTCGGCACCCAACTTCAAGCGATAATGCGTTTTCGAAATTAAAACAAGAAAAAACGTTGCCTTCGGCTACACCGAAGCTATAATAGCCTTCATAGGTGCATTTTCAAAATCCTTATCTTGATTTTAATCGGTCAGTTTAAATGGCAACTATATGCTATAGTTGTCCGATCTGAACAATATGATCGGAGATTTTTGCGATTTATTGCTGGATATTCGTTGTTCTAATGCCATTGATCACTGACAACAAACCCTCCTTGGTCAGCCGTGAATTACTTATGTAGATTGTCTTTTATATTTCGAAACTCACAATTTTATCGTAAAGTTTGCCTTTTTTGATGTTATGCATACTCAGAATGGTTTGACATATACTTGTGTTGTTTACAGTAACTTGAAATATTCAGCTCAGCCAAAAAATAGCATTAAACCGCGAATATTCTCGAGCGATTAGAACTTTCGATATGAATCTCAATCAACGGCAGTTGTTTTACGATATAATTCTCCATACCGAATTCAATCGTGGTCGTAGATCACTCCAAGACGCATTTCGTAAAGGTCGTCCAAATTCAGTTGTTGTTCCGGAACCTATTAATGCTGTGCGTAAACTGATATTGCAAGATCCTCATGTGACCTATGAGATAGCGGCATTATGGACATTATTGGATCTAGCATACATTTAATATTGCATGAAAATTTGACTATAAAAAATTTTGTTCACCTTGAATCCCATAGATTTTCCCATCGCTCAAAAAAAAATAAAATATTGTGAGATTGGTTGAGAGAAATGTTAACAAAATCCGATAGTGGTGATTCGAAACGCACATATGGCATCGCGAGATGTGATGAATCGTGAATTTATATGAATTTATATGTATGAGTAAACGGCAGTCGACTTTATGGGCGTTACAAAATGAACCAAATCCAACAAAAGTTGTTCGCACACGAAGCACTTTCAAGCAAATTGCTGCCTGTTTTTTCGGAACAACTAGACATATCATAACCATGCCACTAAAGCAATGCAGAACAGTAAATTCTGAGAGGCAAACAACCATTTCTTTGTCAGCGGTCTTTCAAGGAAAATCAGGAAAACCAACCGTCGAAAATGGCTCACGTTTCACCAAGGCAATGCGAGCTCTCACACATCGACTGAAACAACAGCATTTTTGAGCAGTCAAAACATCGATTTGTTGAGTCATCTTCCATATAGTCCTGATTTGCCACTGAATGACTTATTTTCACTCCGGTTCGTAAAAAATAAACTAAAAAGTTTTTGGAGAGCTGAAGAGGCGTTTGATGCGTTCAGAACGCGTTTTTTTTTTGGGAGTACCACAATCAGAGTGGCAAAAGTGATTTATGAATTGAGGATATATTGACTAAACATAAAGCAATTTTCGATGAATAATATTTGTTTTTGTTCCCTAATTCCGTATTATAAAAGGCAATATACGTAAAATATATAAAGTAATTATGTACAAGGTCTGTCGCAAAAGAAACAGGACTGTTAAAAAAACAACGTAAAATTCATATTTTTCAAAAGTTATATTTTTTTATTCAAAGTAGTTTCCTTTTGCTTCGATACAGCGTTTAGCCCGGTCAATTAGCATTTCAAATGAGTGGCTAAGATCATTTTTCGGAATGCTCTTGAGAATATCGGTCGTCGCCTTTTGGATAGCTGAAATGTCCTGAAACCAGTGTCCTTTCATGGGCAAATGAAGTTTTCCAAATAGATAAAAATCACAGGGTGCCAGATCAGGTGAGTAGGGTGAGTGATTAATGGTTAATATGGAGTTTTTTGTCAAAAAATCAGTGACAAGCGTCGACCGATGACACGGCGCATTATCGTGCAACAGGCGCCGGGACCCTGCCTCACGGTATTGTGGTCGAGCACGACGAATGCGTGACAAAAGACGCTTCAAAACACCAAGGTAAAATACAGCATTAATCGTTTGACCAGGTGGGACGAACTCTCGGTGTACAATACTCTCGGAATCGTAAAAACAAATCAGCATTGTCTTTATTTTTGACTTCTGAAGACGATCGACTTCTGATCGTCACAGAGGTCCTCACGACCTTATTGGAATCGCTTAAACCACTCATGCACATTACTACGGGATAGGCACTGATCACCATAAACTTTTCTCATCATTTGAAATGTTTCAGTAAACGTTTTCCCAAGTTTAAAACAAAATTTAGTATTTGCTCTTTGCAAAAGCTGCTGTCACTTTTTCATCGATAACATCGATTGTAGTTATTCAATTGTCTTAAAATTTTTACGAAATGTCAACAAGAGATCAAGCTTTTTATTTCATATACCCACCAATAGGTGGCGCCTCCAGAAACAATTATATTTAAAAAGTTCTGTTTCTTTTGCGACAGACCTTGTATATTAAAAGTACGTGCAAGTCTTAAGAGGGAAGTTTTTAGTTGTTATGATTAAAATATGCTATCGTGTTAGCTGCATATGAGGTTTTGGTTTGGAAACCACAAGCATCCGTTTAAAAAATACTTGCAAAGGTCCGTTATCAACTTAAATAAAAAGCAACCTTTAAATTTAATCGTAATAAGTAAATTAATGCTAGAAAATTACAACAAAATACTAAACCACTAAAAAAAAATATTAATTAAAACAACATTAAAATGTGTGTCAGCTGCTTCGAGGTTTTTTTGTTTTGGAATAATCGTCACATTACGGGTGTGTTTTCCCTTGTGATGAAATATTTCTGTCTTATCGGCAATATGGATTTATTTCAAGGCTTATCATCGTTAAAAGATTAGCAAAATAATATCTTGTATTTATTTCAGGCGGTCAACTCCCAGCTAAGCCATAACAACTGGGCGCACAACTTTCCTCACGTCGGTTCATAGTGTAGCTCTGCTAAAAATATGTCTGTTTGACTAGTTTCGAGGTGGCGCCCTGATATCTAACTACCTCTATAACGATTGCAGATAAGTTCTTAATTCTTATCGAACTGCTTTTCCATGTTCAATTTAATGGCAGCCTTTTATTCCGTTTGCGAAGTTAGTGGATTCTAACTTGCAAACTTTTTTCTTCAATCTGATTGATAGTATCAAAATATACAACTTTGTAGCCAAATTTTTCTAATATCAGAAAAAAATATTTTCATATATTTCGTTTTAGAACTGCTTATTATATCTGAGAAGGTTATACTAGGTTTGCCATGAAATTTGTAAGACCCTGAAAGAAACGTCGGAAGTATATGTATGTACTATATATTAGAGCGGTCTATTTTTTTTTTCTAAAATATCGCGTAGGTGGGAAATGTTCTACGAATCATTCCGAACAACTTTGCCTAAGAGACTATAGGTCTACAACCGATTTCTAGCCAGCGGTCTTTAAGGCGAAGTTTGAAATTTTGAGTAATCGGTTGTATGGAAGATATGCGATATAGTTGTCCGATCTGATCGATTCCGACAAATGATCAATAAAATATCGAAATGCACCTACGCATTAAATATCTGAAACTGATAAACAAAATTTTCTTTTCCCTTAAAGATTTTCCGAAAACCATTGGTTTCGTTTGCAGCTGTACGTCCCATAATTCCCTTATACTGGAGACGTGTCTTCCGTCTACCACAATATGATCGATCTGTTTGGTGGTTTTTCGATCTGGAGACATCCACGTAACTTGGTGAATTTTCCTTTGCTGGAATCTAGTACTATAGATAACCATAATTCAGGCCCGGCGAAGTCAGCCTCAACCCATTTGGGAATATTTCATCATGGAGGCTGAATTTAGCGACGTTGTGCCAAAGATACCTCCTTTGCACACCGTGGCGTTAAAGTAGCTAAGCATGATTTTGACATTAGGGCGGGGGCAGTTCTCATAGGGGTGTTTCAAGCGCTCATTGAAGGCATATTTGGTCACATCGTCTTTCTCTTTAAACGGGGCGTGGACGTTCATCCACTGGTGTGAATGCCAGGACTCGGCGACGGAGTTTCCCTCCCACCACGACTCCCACACCAAATTAGCGCTCCTTTATATGGCCACTGTAGTAAATGCCACAAGAATCTACTCGTCTCAGTCCTTGTCCTGTCTATCGCACCTCATGGACGGCGGTGATGTCAGCCTTTAATTTCACGAGGACATCAACCAGCTGGGCAGCGGCACCTTCCCAATTAAGAGACATTCCAGGTTCATGCCCTTAAATCGTTATTATTAACATGCGGTGGTCGTCCTCAAAAGGGGAGTTTCTCATCCGAGGCTGTTTTGATCCTTTCATTGGGGGTGCTTTCTACGTGACGGGTCTCAAACCCAGCGTACAACTCTGCGGAGGGATGATTCGCCTTCCCACTTCAGCTCTCCTTCAAACGGATGTTTTTCGGCTATCCAGAGGATACTTGGTATAAGACCGGAAGTCGTGAGCTGCTTGAGCCATATACAAAATTATCGTTTCTAGCCACTTTCAAGTTAAAGGCGCTAAGAGAACTTTCCTCATTTGCGTGAACTTCCACATATGGCTTCATCCATCAACGGATCTAGCGTTAGGTCTTCATGAATCTGGAATATCAAATGGATATACTATATGTACATATCAACGGCTGAATCCTTCGCATAGTTTCAACCGTGGTTTGTATGTCAAGAGACTTAACAACACTTAAGTGTGCTTAAGCCTTAAGAAATGTGCAGGTCCGGTGTTCAATGTGAATGAGTAATGTTTCCGAAACAAAGTACACATTATATATAAGTATTTCTAAATTAGATATTAAGTTTTCTAAAACATTTTTGTCATCAAGCGATCAATTACTCCTATTTTCTTACGCATTATTTTGCAGCGAATTTGTTTCTCTGGCGACCTAAGCTTATAAATCGATCGATCAATGCAATGTGAAAGTGGAAAACTTCATACGAAATTTTTCCATTTATAACTGTAACTCATTTCTCATTAGGGTCTTGCACATACTATACGTGTATGCCTTCAGAATGAATTCAAATTACGTCAGTTTGCTTGTTGCTAAGGCCATTGATCTCGCGCCTGTTAATTCGACAATAAAATATAAAGTATTTTCTTAACTCTGCCCTCGCAAGGTATGCCCAACTTATATCTGTATGTGTACACAACACATATGATCGTAAATAAAAACACACGCTTGTGCAATCATGCTTTTAATACAATAACTATTAGATTAAATATTTACTTGTCTAATGCAAATAAATAAGGTAAATGCTAAACTTTTTCAACGTTTCATAATCTTTCTTATATGCCACCAACAAATCTATGTACTCATACAAATGTATGTACATAGCTGCGTGTAAGTATAGTTGCCATGGTTGTTACTAGTTCAGAGCGTATCCATTGCCATTGTAATAAAATTTCATAAATTCGTTCATATAATAGTTTTTGTTGTGAGCGCATACAGAGCATTTTTTGAAATGTTTTGTAGAGTACACAGGCAGTTTGATAAATAAGAGGCTGTTCCGACATAAACAGCAAATTGTTAACCCAGATCGGGTTTTAAGCTAAGCAATAAACTTGTTTAAATATCTAATGATTTCAAGAGGGTATGCTTAGTAAACGCGTTCTATCTCTATATCACGGGTTAGAGCACCGTTCCGTTGTGATACTTAAAGCTTGTATATTTGGGACCGGGACTGCTCAAAATGAAAAACATTTTCACGTATTTTAATAAAAACTTTTATTATCATTTTCAAAATAGGCTCCTTTTGAGCCAATATTTTTTCAATAGGGACGCTACAAAAGTAGACGGATAGACCCAGCAAACGACAGTATATTTTTCCCGCTCTTTTGACAGTTCTCTTCATTAAGGTTTGCCATTTCATCATGGAAAGATATACGATCCAACAATGAGTCGAAATTATTAAAATTTAAAAGTCAATGGCCTCAACTTTAAGCGCGCTACGTCCAAATTTATGGTCGTCATAATCGAATTCGATCAACAATTGAGCGTGTAGTGGACAAATTTGAATCCACAGGCACAGTACAAAATGTTCCCGTGCCAGTGAGGTAAAGAAGTTCCCATAATGTCGAGCATATTGCTGCCGCCAGCGCATCAATTGAGGAAGACCCAAATCAGTCCCTCGCACGTCGTTCTCAAGCGTTGGGCATCTCTGTGACGTCGTTGTGGCAAGTTTTGCGAAAAGATCTTCATCTACATCCTTACAAGATCAAATTGTCGCAAAAATTGAAGCCGCTTGATCACCAGAATCGTCGTATGTTCGTTACAATCGATTTATTGAAAAACAAGTTTGTTGAACGCGTTATCTCACGAAATGGCCCACTCAATTGTCCGCCTCGGTCGTGCGATTTGACGTCGTTAGACTATTTCCTGTGGGGCTACATCAAGTCTATGATCTATGCCAGCAAGCCAGCGACGTTTGATGAACTTCGTATGAATCTCAAACGTGAAATTACAGCAGTATCGGCCGATTTATGCTTGAAAACCGTCGAAAATTGGGTTCAGCGTCTGGACTTCTGCAAGCGTGCCCGTGATGGTTATGCAAATATAAATCGTGTTCCTCTTACCTTGTGAACGCTGGGCTGACTTTCAATGCCTTCAGCTAATTTTGTTTTTTTTTTTCGAATTCGGCTCATTTCTATAGTGCCAGTTGCTAGATTGTTAGACAGTTTCGAGGTCATATTCATAAACCCACGTTTGTTCATCAGTAATGAGGCTTTTGATGAATGTAGGATTAGCTACGTTGTCAAGCATATTTCTGGCGACTACTCTATACGCTACCCAAAACAATAACCAAAATGTGTTGAGTCGACCCATAAGTGATGTTGAGAGATAGCAGAGCAGCTATATCTTTGATGCTGGCACGACGATTTTCAAGCGCTCTTGCTTTAACATTTTCAACGTTATCATCATAACCAGAGGTGGATGGTCACTGAGAGAAGTTTTCGATGACTTCACAAACTTCACCAATGTGACACTCGAACACTTTTGTTCGTGATGAAGTAGACTCCCCAAAACGCCTTTGCAACATTTTCAATTATTCCTTAGACTTCTAATGGAAGCACACAATTTCCAGGTATTGTTCATAAAGACTCTCGTAATTCGACAAGACGCTATGAGCTTGCGTCAATTTTATTGACTTGATATAAATGAAAAAGGTGCTTTACATAAGCGGCGAGACCTTTTGGTGTTAAATTATTTTTAGGTAGCCATTATGTTCAGTTAACAGCTTTTATTGACAACAATAGTGTGGCTCCTAATGTTTAATAGGAATTCAGCTCTCATAAATTGTAATTTTATGTTAAGTCCAATCATTCTTCGTATACCTATATTTCTTTATTCTTTTAATTGCACTTTCGCTGGTGCTAAGTGCGTTTCATGTAATTTTCAATCCACGCGTGCCAGCTCTCTTTACATTTGCTATTGCTACTAACACAGTATGCTTATGAAATTGACAAACTGTCAACCTTTTGAGCAACTATCATTCAAGATCCTCGCCACGCAATCGCTTTGTGGTCCAAATGTTGCCGTAAACTTAAGCTTACACTGCAAGAAAGTTGGTTAACATTTTCTCCTTAAAAAAAAAGAGCTGAAAATTAAATTTTTAAATAAAGTAAATAACTTGTTTAAATTTACACCTTAAATATTTGAGCTAACATTTGTTTTTTTACTCAAACATCGAAATTTAGTTAAGGAATTAGAGTGATCTACTTCATTTCGGTTTATGGTACCAACTTACATATACATACATACACATGTTTGTTCAAATGAGCAGTGAGGCGAAAAAAGTAAAGCAGATAAAATCCAACTATCGCACAGCTCCAACATAGCCTAGTTAGACGATATCCATCATTCTTCATTAGCGTGGACTGCACCTGTACTCAGTGTGCCGTACTGCACTGCACTATTAAATGCACACAAACGTACATGTGTGTGAGCAAATATGTATTTCAAAGTATATGATTACGATAAGACATACGGCAAACACTCGCCGGCGATCTCCTTATGCATTTGTTTGATGAACAAACGAAAAAATTCCAACCGAAAGTAAACAAAGAGAGAGAGAGTCCCAAAAAAATCAAAAATCTAGCAGCCATCCCCTTCAAAATGACTGACGTCCGAAAAGTAATAAATATACTTGTACCTATGCATATACACATTGGCGGTCTTATAATCAGGAACACAGGAGAAAAGAAAATCACTCTTTAGAAAATGTACAACGCTTTTAGAGTTTGCCAAGGAAGGGCGTCAAAAGATCAACTTTACTGGAGAAGATTTTCTGCAATGTCGAATCTAAGCTTGATTTATTTCAATCTCATTGAAAAACATATATGCGGCAACCACCAAACTAGGCTTTAGACCCGGGAACACCATAAAAACGGTGAAATACGATGTCGAAACTATCATGGTCCGTGGTGATTTTGTGGGAATACAATCAATATAAAAGTAGGTGTGGAATGTAATATTTCTTTATCATACTGGAGAATGCATAGGGTGATCCATTTCCAGGTTCTTTACTTTTTCAAAGAAAAATCGCAGAAACTACGAATTTAATGGAGAATGCTTATTATCGTTCGAAAGAAAAAATTTTGGCATTTATTTTTTGAAGATTATCTCCTTCGAATGTTGGCCGCGGCTAAGTGTCAGATGGTCCATCCGTGGAGTTCAATTTTCAATGACTCGTTTCGACGGGTAACTGGCGAATAACTTGCTTGACTCCAAGGTCTGAAACGAAGCGAGATTGTTCGCATAGACTTTCAACTTTGCATATTCCCACAGGAAAACGTCTTACACGATCTTGGTGGTCAATTGTCCGTCCCATAATGAGAAATTATCTGCTCACCGAAGTGTTCTCTAAATAAATCCATTCGTTGATGCGATGTGTGGCAAGTGGCGCCATCTTGTTGAGTCCAAATGTTGCCAAGATCACGAGCTTCAATTTCAGGCATCAAATAGTCGGTTATCTTGGCGCGACAACGGTTACCATTGGCGGTTACTTTCTAACCGATGATTCCACCGGCCCACAAACCACACGAAACCGTTGTTTTTTCTATATGAAAGGGCAGCTCTTGAAGAACTTCAGGTTGCTCTTCATCTTAAATGCAGCAATTTTGCTTTCTTACATACCCATTAAGCCATAAATGGGCCTCACCGCTAAAAAAAAACTTGGCTCGAAAACGTCGGATATTCTTGGAACATTTCAAGAGCCCGAAGCGATGTCGCTTGATAAGGTCGAGCGGCTTACGTTCTTGCATAGATTGTATTTTGTACGCTTTCAATTTAAGATCTCGACGGAAATTGCGTCAGGTCGTTCCATACGTCAGTCAGAGTTGCTGCGAACTACGCCGAATCGACTCTCCACGGTTTTCGTGGACTCTCTCAGCTACGGCTGCTATATTTTCTTCACCAGGTGCTGAACGTGGTCCATGCGGTGGAATTTTATCCAATAATGAACGCTGGGTCGCAATACGGGTGATGGTGCTTCGAATAGTAAGCTCAGTAGGTCGATTTTGTTGACCATAAGTTGGCGAAGCGCGCAAAACACATTATTTACAGAACGTGAATTTTCGTAATAAAGTTGAGCGATTTGTAAACCTTGTTTAGGTGTAAGTCATTCCATGATCAAATGCGAAACTATGCTATAATATGACAGCCTGACACGACTCACGCGTGGTTTGCCAAAAAGAGTATTTAAAGGAGTACCTCTACTTGGATCACTTGTTACAACATATAAGCTAATAATAAATAGTATAGTCGTTACTAATTATTAGACCATCACTGTAAGGTATGTAAACAGCAAACACTTATACTTTTGTGAAAATTTAGTAACATTTTATGTACATAGTAAGAGAGAAGGTTATCAATATATTTATTATTTAGATTACAATTAGAGCAGATCCAGCAAGCTATATGTGCTCGATAGTCTTGTAAAGAGATGTGTGTGCTCATGCTAGTATTGCCCCACAATGCGACACTGTAATGTAGTTTTTGGAGACGTATATAATTTTATTTTGAATTAACTTATAACAAACAACAATAAGACAATGAAGTTGATGCCACTAATTTAAATCTGGCGATCTCATCTTGAAACATGAATTTTTCGAGAATCATAATTGTAATATTATACAAGTATATAGATGGTAGTGGCTCTGCCTCTATGAGTCAATGCACATTGTGACAAAAACCACCCGGAAATTGTAATTAAATTCTCTAAATAAATGATATTTCAAAAAAATGTATTTTGCTGAATTGACAGGACTGTCCTTAATTACCATGCCAAATGTGAGTGCGATCTGTCAACCGGTTAGTTTACAGCAGCTGCTTAAGTTGGTACACCGCAGTAGTGCCTTGCGATTTTTACAATGGATAAAACTATCGAACAAGCCTACGAGTAGCACAAAAACCTGCACAGACGATCGAGAGATCGTTGAAGACATGTCTCGTTCTGGACGATCTTCGATCTCTTCAACTGATAAAAATATTAAAAAAGTGAAGGATATGGTGCTTGAGCATCGTCAGGCAAGTGTTAGAGAGATGGCAAGAGAGCTCGACATCTCTCGCGAGTCCGTTCGAATGATTTTGGTAGATATTTTGGATACGAAACGATTTCTTGCTCGACTCGTTCCGATAAAGCTAAATTTTTTTTCAAAAATAGTACCGTAAACAGGCTTGATCATGCGAATTCCGGTCCCACATTCATGGAGAGCGTTATAACTGCTGATGAGACATGGGTTTGTGAATGAATTGATTTGATGCAAACCAGTCAACAATCATCGGAATGGTACCTTTTTAAGCCGATTCAAGAAATAAAACAAAATTCGCTGAAAGAGCTGAAGACCATACCAAAAAGTGCTTATGGAGAGTTTTTCGAGAACTGTAAAAATCGTTGGCAAAAGTGTATTACATATGGTGGAGATTACTTTGAAGGTTACAAAATAAATATTGATGAATAAGTAATAGTTTTTTGTCATAATGTATGTAGGTATATCATGAGCATATACCGTCGTCTTGGTGGTCCTTTTCTAAATAAAATCTTTACTCGCACTTTTTAATGCGACATGTTACATTTTTATTAAAAAAACTATAAATTTTCATTACCTATTAACTATTTCCTGTCAAATCAAATTTATAGCATGACAAGCCAAATAAATTTTCGCCACATAATCACGCGCATAAAATAGGAAATAGTGGGTCGTATAACACATACATATGTATGTATGTGCACACTATGTATATGGATAGTTTTATGTTATGGCTCGTCTTAATTTAGCGCGGATTACGAACGAAACGTTTGGTTTCATATTAGAATTTCTAAATTTTCCACAAATTGAAAAACATTTGAATGAGAGAAATTATCTACGCGCCGTGCGTAATAAATTTTATTAGTGGCACCAAAACGCTATTTAATTCAATAATTAATAAAATTTATTAAAGAAATGCAAATATTTTCAACATAATTTTAATCTTTTATTTTTATTTAAAAAATTCGCTATCTCTTCCTCATCAGTAGTTCTTTATAATTTCATAATTTCTCTGCTCTAACGTTTGTTTGTTTTTTTTGCGTTTTTTTACTACTTTTTTTAATTATACTAGATTAGAGCGCGTTCTTTGTCGTTTTGTGTTCAAAGAAATAAAAAAAAATTCTTATCTCTGTTTGTGTTGGTAAAAATCGCTAATAATTTGCTTATGAAATACTAATGTGGAATTGCCAAACTCAAGGCCGCTAATTTTTATTTTTAATTATCGCAATTTTTTGTTCTTTTCTTTTGTTTTTCCTGGTTTTCGCGTTTTGAGAAATCACTAATGTACAGTGGTATTTTGAATAAGTTCCTAGTCTTTTTTTTCACTATCAGTCAGTCGAGGCTTATAGTACTCATTACAGGAGGCAACGCTAAAAATACTGTTTCAAAAAAAAAAAACAGAAATCTTCTTGTTCCAAACTTCTCACAATATTTTTTTTTTTGTTTTTTTTGATATAACTTAAGATTGTCATCAATCTCGACCAAAAACAGATTCTTTAATACGTTAGAGATGAGATTTATTTCTATAATCATTGTTCGAAATGGTTACTTGAAAGCTGCATTTGGTGACTTCATTCTGTCTTGAGCACGTTCGTGTTGAAATCGCATGCCTGCAGTAAATAGTTTTTTTTTATCCTTACCCCTCCGCTATTATATTGATATATTTTTCGAGTTTCACGCGATCTGCAGTTACTAGGTCCATGAGGAGTAGTCGTTTAGGATGCCTGCGCTTGATTCGAATTTTAACAGACTCTCTCTGTCCTTCAGTGTATCATACCGTGAGAACACCAGATGCTTACAGCGTAGTCTTGCCAATGCGGGACAAGTGCACAAGAGGCGCTCCATTGTTTCACTGCTGCCTGCATTCTTATTGCTCCGTTAGTACAGTCTCTTATATCGAGTGCCAATAGGAATTTTGTATACTTCCGATCTACCGTTTTGTACATGACTTTTGCAGTTTTGCTCCCACGTATCTCGTTCCATCGGGTTTTGATTTTCTTGACCATGCTTATGTCCAGATCATCGTATAGACAATGCATGGGTTTCCCAACGTTGATCACGTTTTCGGGTGTTAGCCGTACACCATTCTTGCCAATCTTGTCCAGTATTTCATTACCCTCGATGCCTTTGTGGCCTGGCACCCAGCAGAAGTGAACGCCTATCATCTTTTTCTGAACCCTTTCCATTGGCTTCCGGTAGGTGGATTTACGTACGCCTGTCCTCCATACTGCTGCACTGTAGAGCAGAATTGGTCTTACAGTAGCTGTGTAGCACCACCCAGTGAGAGGGAGAGTGCTCTCAGGTTGTGCTTTCTCACTCTTTCTTCCCCTGCAGCTTGCCTCAGTGCCGATATTCATAACTTCCGTAAGGACGATGTTAAAATTTCTTCTTGCTTTTGTTTTCAAAATTTCACATCCGGTGTGCCCCTTAAAATATTGGCCTGTCGAAAAAGGCTTTTCGTATTTTGTCAATAGATGTCGTATATCTTCAGTGCTACCAATCACATTGTGTCATACCATATAGTGTTGGGAAGGTGAAATTTTAAGCTTCATATAACCAAAAAAAAAATATATTAAATTCGGAAAAGTTGAAAGAAAGAAGAAGAAATTTGGTACACTTTGAAATTTTTGTATAAAAAAAGGGAAGAATGTCACGCAACAATGAAATTTGTGAAGTTTACGGAGACAATGCTGTATCAGTTCGTGTAGCACAATAATGGTTCGCTCGTTTCCGTTCTGGAAATTTCGAAATTTCGATTTAGACTGATGAAAGTTTTACATTGATGGAATAATGTCTCTAGCGGAAAAATGGCAAAAGGTGTTCGACCAAAATGTTACATACATATTTGTTTATTTATTTATTAGTATAAATATAAAAAAATAAGTTGAAATTTTATTGAAAATACGAAAGACTTTTTCGACTACCCAATATTATGAGGTAAAAAGAAAGTAATAACCATATACTATATTTTCCGCTTATTCTAATTTTCCGTTCGTACACTCCGCCACTATCTTTTCACTATTTTTTCTATCTTTTTGAACTTATTATTATTTTTTTGTTGAAAATATTAAAGAACTTCTACTTAACCACATTTTCCATAAAATTTTTATGCTAAAACGATAATTCTGCCAAGCGTTCTATTGTTTCGAGTTTACAAGAAAATAAGGTTATAGTTTTATCAGACAGTACTCAACGGAATCCAGCGGTTTAATAGTAAACATGACTACATATTACAGGCCACCAATATGGACTGGTAACAACGGAACAAAAATATTATACATACATACATGTATCCACTATTATACAGTTACTTACATACATATATTTTCTTACGAAATTAAAACCACAATAAAATATCAACAAACTTCTGCCTACAACTTTGCTTATGCGGCATAATTCCATGTAAATTTTTATTTTAAAATATGCAGTGGTGGTCTGATAACAGTTATTTACTAAATATATGTATGTAATATTAAAGCATACTTTAAACTTAGCGGGCACAGACATACAAATACATATACATATGTACATATGAGAGTGCATATTTTGAAATTATTGACCGTTCCCAGGTTTCTTGCTTGCTTCACTTGAAATTTACTTTGTTGTACAAATCTACTGCGTAAAAAATTTAATACAAACTCAGCGAATTTTAGTCATACTAAACCTATTGTTTATTTATTTTACATTTTACTTAATTTTAGCACTTTTTTGTGCGCTACCCCCTGTTATTCAACCACATCCCGTGCAACCCTTCACTAACAAACTTTTTTAATGTGCGCACAATTTTTTTTGTTTTCTGATTCGTTTCTCGTTGAACTAATTTCGCGCTAAAAATTCGCTGAATACAGCAAAAACCAAAAAAACGAAAATACAAAAATTGAGTAAAATAAAACGAAATGCAAAATTCGTGCAAGTCGTCGTTGGTGTTGGACTTGGCGGCTGGTAAATTGCCAATATTTACAATTTTGATTTATTTTTGCATTTCTTCGCGCCGAAATTCGGTTATTTTAAATTCGTATGCAATAAATATTTTTTTTTTTTCATTTTAATTTATTTTTCTCACTCCCAGAAGCTTTAGCGAGCGCTAAAAAGCCCGTTTGAGCGCCAAAGGAGCGAGCGCACGTGTGGTGTGGGGGCAGGTGACAGTGCTTAGAAATTAGCTGCACCAAAATAAATCGGCCACAGTGTGCGCTGCTGTTCCCGGCGGTCACTTGCCGGCCGGCTAAAATTGTTTTGATGCAACGCACACAACTGCACACACATATGTATATAGCTGTGCAAATTAACGGCACATTCTTTGATACATATGCAGCGTTTTTTGGCAATACACACACATACTTGCATAGCATATTTATACATTATTTGTATTTTGTGCGATTTTGTGGTGAGAAAGTGCTTCTTTGTTGCAAGCATATAATGTTAGTGTTCATATGCAGATTATACGATGCATACTTATAAATGTATGCATATGTAAGTGTGATAATAAATACATATGTATATGGTTTATTAATGAAGTATTTAAAAATTCTTGTGGTTTGCTGCATTGTTGTGGTGTTGTAGGTTGATTGGCCGTTCTTTATGTCGTAATAAATTAAAAATTGAAAATTTATTTCGTTGTTCAAGAAAATAATTTAAATATTTTGTTATCTAGCATTGGAATTCCAAACTTGATTAAACAAAAACAAATATTTTAAAAATAAAATTTCCATCGGTAATGTTACATAAGCTCTATTTTCGTCGACTAAACCATAAGTCTGCTTAAAATTATGCTTCAGTCTTCGTATCAGCAACGTTTTTTAATTAAATGACATTGAATAATGAAAGTAATCATAATGTTATATTTTCAAAATATCGAAAGCTAATTCACTCCAATTGCTATGTGCATCCGTCGCGTCAATTGTTCGATATTTCCATGTTTTACATTTGCCTACAAGTTCTTCATTAGTGATATTAATATGAAAGCAGAGTTTTCTCAAATTATCTCAAAGCGTCTTCACTTAGATTTGGAAAACTGAGCAATTTTTATAACCTGAAGAGAGTATATTTTTTACCATCAAAACCTTACTTCCCTCTAAAGGAAAACATGGGTTTCCTACAGCAAAAAAAAACAGGTACATATTTTCAACCGGTTGTTTTTTCACATAAAAACAGAAATATTTTATTCATACTTTTTATTATTCCAATAATACATATTGTATTAAGGGATCGTCACAGTGTCACCCTTCGAAAAATCAGCGATTTTCGCTAATTTTGCTTAATGTTGAAATCAACTAATCATTTCGTTTTTTGTTTTGTAAATTCATTCATGACGAGTACAAAATATTTTTTTTTATGTTTGTTTATTGGGTAAATAGTAGTTAAATAAATTTTTGAAATGACTCGTAAAAAAAGGTCCTGTATGATGTCCATGATTGCGGCCGCAAATTTGGTCTAAAACAAAAATTTCAAAAAGTTTGTATCCAGTATCGAATTTGGCCCTTTTTTTGACAGTTTTTCGTAGAAAAAATTAGGAACATTTCAAAAAAAAGTTTCCATAGCGCGAAAGTGAATGATGTTAAAAATGTTCTCCCCAAACTGGAACTAGATATCTTCAAAACTCTTCCTTTGAGAGTGGATACCATTTAAAAAACAACATTCTGAGAAAATCGCGTTTAAAGATTGGAGTCGCTCCGTCCCCTACCTTGTTCCCTTTCTACAAGAAACGCTGTAGCTACCGTAATATTTTGAATTTCGATTTCAAAATTTGAAAAATTGTTTATTAGTCATAGTTAAAAAAATCGATTTTTCGAAAATTTCACACTGAAACGATCCCTTGAGCAGTCATTTCCGGCAGTTTCTCGGAAAAAAAGTGCGTAGGCGTTGGTAGCAGAAAAAAATCATGTTTTAGTTAAGCTCATAAACTAGGTATTTGACAAAGCAATGAAAAAAGGTGAAGATTACATTTGGCAGACGTTTTACGAAAAAATACAAATTTTGGTGAAAATTTATCGATGTTTTTTTTATTGCAAAAGAGTGTAAATTGGAAAAAAATCTTTCGTTCTAAACTTTATAAATTATATTTCAAAGGACTGAGTAAAATTTCATTAAGATCGGAGGAGTAGTAGCGAGAAATATTGATAACGGTCTTTGAAAAAACAGTTTCGAGAAAAATGCGTTTACAGCTTTAAATGACTATATACTAAGCGCAAAAAATGGTAAGACTTTGTTCATAATTTTAAAATTCTTAATTTAGTCTTCAAAATCTAAGTCGTCCCCCTCAAAGTAATCCACCTTGGCTCCAATACACATATGTCGACGTTTTTTTCAATCCTCGAAACAGTTGTTAAAGTCATTTTCCAGAATAGCCTTCAAAGCGCTTAGTGGTTCACGTTTAATGTCAACAATTGACTCAAAACGGTTTCCCTGGAGCGATCATTTGAGTTTGATGAATAACCAGAAGTCACACAGAGCAAAATCAGGTGAATACGGTGAATGCGACACTATGTTGTTTGAAAATTTGGCGGAAAAACCACGAAGAATCAATGCAGTATGCCACGGTACATTATCGTAGTGCAAAAATCAAGAACGGTGCATAACCCTCAAATACTATCACCTCGAAAATGGAATAAAATTGTCAACATAACCATGCTTTTCGATCTGCTTTGATGTGGTTTTTCCGGCATCGGCTAATCTTTTCCACGATATTCGTCCGATTGATCGCCTGTTTCCGATATTTCAACGATGCCAGTAAGATCTCTGACTGTTAATCGTCGATTCTAAAGCACCGATTCCCTTATTTTAGTAACATATTGATCATCAATTCATGTTGATGGCCTCCCTGGACGTCGTTTACGAGTATCGTTATCCATTCCCGTTCTTCTGTAAACAATTTGCACCAATAAAAAACACTAGCACGCGACAAACAATTATCAGCGAAGACCTTTTCCAACATTTTGGGCTTTTCGTTTAATAATTTCACTTATCGTAAATATCACCGAATGAACTTTTATAGCAGTTATACCTAGCTAGAAAAAAATATATAGATAATAGATTTTCGCGTGAACTTCAAATTAAAATGTCTCACTATTTTTTGCCAGCTGTATCGAGCGTGCAACTTTTTAAGGCTACATCTCCAAAGCTATTACTTGGATCAATTTGAGCATTTCGGACAATATTCTAATCGAAAAAAATGTTGAAGCCGTGAACATTATATAACGCCTTAAGGTTGTCACGAAGTTTTAACGTCGGAGACCTTATCTAATGTGAGGTTTCATATTATCTCATAAAGTTAGGGTTCAGTTATATTGTATGTAATCCAAAAAACTATTTTTACACTCGTTTAAAAAAAATGTTTTATGTATGTATATACATATATAAATGATCAACGTGACGAGCTGATTCGATTAAACCATATTCGTCGGTCGGTCTGTATATACGCAAACTAGTCTCTCAGTTTTTGAGAGATCCATCTGGAATTTTGCACACGTATTTTCTCCCCAAGAAGCTGCTCATTTGTCGGAATCGCCGTTATTGGACTTCTATATCATATAGCTGCCATAGAAAATTAACGATCAAAATTATGTCCTTATATGGAAAACTTTTGCATTTGGCGAAATATGGATATTCTCGAAATTTGACTCGGTTTACTTTCCACGACCTACGCTTATGGATCTTGAAAAATGAAAAAAGAATAGTGTAGATAACTTTTGGTGTTTTTGAATAAATTTAGCGTGTTTTTTTCAACAAAGATTACTTGCTAAAGATGCAGAGATGAAGAAGGCATTAACCGATCACTTTTCGGATTAGCAGGAAGTATACTTATATTACTTAGAAGACTTTTAAAATAGAAAATCTATATATGTATGTAAATAAATAAAAAAATTGAGTTCTCTCGATTATGTTTGAAAAAATATTGAATTTAATTCGAGTTGTTTTTGCTACCAAGAACCAGTAGTGCATGGTGAAGAAGAGCTTCTTCAAAGGACTCTTTTTGTTATATTAAAATACTTTATTTTTAAACTAAAATCAATTTAGATTTATTGCCTTCTATTGTTTGCTACGCATATACATATGTATATTATAATTTATTATTGTTTTTTCACAGCAGAGCTTTTTGAACATCTCTTTTATTTTAGCATATAAAATGTAATATTATTTTAGTTCTCTTATGATCACTTCTACAGCTTTATTAATTGAAATACTTACAAAAAAAAAAATATAACAATAACGATGGTTCAAGCCACATTCGAAACTAAATAAATCAACACAAAAGCTTTCTTTCAACCACCAGCAAAGGTTCGAATTTTGCATGCTTTCCTCTCGCGCACATTTCTTCATTTATTATCGCAATGACAAATGAATTTTAATTTAGGCAAATCGAATACCGTTGAGTCACCAACATGACGAACACAAAAAGTATTAGCACTACATTATATTGCAAAGAAATGTGATTGTTCGAGAGCATGGAACTCCATGCTCCGATTGTAGACGCTTACATGTGGTCACAATGGTGGCTAACATATGGACGATGTATGCCGATGGGTGTGGGTTCGCTTGGTGTGTGAAATCGTGGAACAGCGCGCCCGAGAGCGGGTCAACGCAGCTTGTGGTGTTGCCGGCAATCGCTGTGGCCACCCCAAACCCATTGTTTCATGCGTCAACAATCGATAAATTGATCGAACGCGGCATGATCGTTGAGGTCAGTGGGCAATCTGCTACAGAAATGCTGTGAATGGATTTATTACTCTGCACTCTATGCAAAAATTATTATTTCCCTCACACACATGCATGTAGTAGTATGTATTGTCGGCAGACTACGGCAACATGCTTAGAGAACGATACACACACGCATACATATGGTACATATTAATTTGTAAAGTCACTACAGTCATCTTCTAGATGCGATCGTATTCTTTTGAGGTGAATGTGTTAAGTAGAAAGGAATGCTGTAAGCTAAGCAGCAGCAAACAACAACAGTAACAATAATAATAATCATTATAAAAAAAGTTTACATTTGTCTTCGGGCAGCAAGCGTGTGAGCGCCGAAACGAATGTGTGAATGAATGAAGAAGTGCGAGAGTTTATAAAATATTTAAGAATATTCAAAAAATAAATAAATAAATGAAATAGAATGAAATGTGAGATTTTAAGCGCACGAACCTTGTACTGCTATATACACACAGATACATTCATATAGTATACATATGTACATATATTTATATACTCACATGCATGCTGTATTGAGGCGATAAAGCTGTTGCGATCTGCCGCAAGTCACTGGCTGACTTCTCAAAGTTCAGGGTCAGCAATGTAATGTTTTACGATCTCTTTTATTTTGATTGCTTTATTCGCCGTCAATTGCCGAAACCAATACAATTGTATTTGACATGGTTTGGTATTTTGGCGTTTTACTACGCTTTTAAATTAGATTCTCACACATGCGAAATGAGAAAAAGCAGCATTTTGTCTTTCTTCTTTTGGCCGCTTCTTGGGGTTTTTGTTCCGGTGTGGCTTTTTTGGCTACTTTTCAACTTAAGTTTTAGTCTTCCTCGACAAGAATTCTAAATTACTGCTGACCTTTTACTGACTTGGGTTAAATGTGCGGAGCAATTAATTTGTAGAAAAGCAAAACAGCAAACATAATAATACTGGTACATATGTACATACATACATACATAATAAATTTTAAATATTGAATTTTTAAAAAAATTAGAATTTTATATAAATAGTCTTAGGAGGTTACATGGGTTTCCTCGGGTAAAAAATTGCCTTTCTTCAACAATCTTTTTCTCATATAAAAAATGAAATATTTTATTCGAATTTTTTATTGTTACAAACATACGCTATTAACAAAGATATTCTAAAATTTTTGGAAAATAATATTTTAAACTCGGACATTTCGGCGCCATTTCCCGTGACCGCTCGAAAAAAGATGCGCTGCCGTTGGCTGGATAACAACTCCTCAGAATCATCTAAACTCAAAAAAACATGGACGAAGGAAAAAAAATCTGAAAATTGTATTTTGGGCAGACATTTTTACAAAAAAAATTAAAATTTTGACATTTTTTCAAATAGTTGTAATTAAAAAAAATTCTTCGTCCAAGTCTTTAAAAATTGTATCTCAAAGACCTGTGTAAAATTTCATGAAATCGGTTGAGTGGTTCTCGAGAAATCTTGCCAACCGACTTCAAAAACGCAATTTGCAGAAAACCGCGTTTAAAGACGGCGCACTTAGCCTAGCTAGCCTCGAGCGCACAAGTTCTCAACGCTGTATCTCAGAAACTATTACTCGGATCAACTTGAAAACTTAACTTAAGACAATATTCCAGAGGTGTTGTAGAATTTAAAAAGACAATAAAAAATCGATTTTTTTTAAATGTAAACCCTTAAATTCCTAACTTTTTATTAAAATCTACTGTTTTCTTGGTATATAGAGACATCTTATTTTCTTATACAACTCAAATATCTAATTCCCAACTAATATTTTCTCTATACTTAAAATGCAACCCAGTGATGTGTTTTTCATGATGAGAAAGTTTCACAAATCTCTCACCAAGCCAAAAAAAGTTAATTGGCGTCGCATCCAAGTTATAGTACAGATAGTACATTAAACAAGTTTTTCATACAAGAAATTAATTTTGAACGGCCAGTTTGAATATTGTTATCCGATTTGAACAATTTCTTCGGAGATTGCACTCACGCCTTAGATAATAATTCATGCCATATTTCGTGACGATATCTCGTCCTGTGAGAAGGCTTTATTCCGATCGTTCAGTTTGTATGGCAGCTATATGCCATAGTGGTCTGATATCGGTCGTTTCGACGAAAGAGCGCAGGAGGGTGCAATTTTTAGATCGATATTTCAAAAACTGGGGTAAACTGATTATTTCTAACCGGTACTTTTTAAGACGTCTGTGTTTTCAATGAGGCCTTACATTCTTCAGAAGATTTATACTCAGTTTGGCTTAGCATTTCATTATGAACAGACGTACTTCGGAACAACGTTTGCAAGTCGTATAAATTTTTTAACAAAATAATGGTTAGGTTCGCATTGCTCTCTGCAACCAATATTCGGTCAACATGATCGGCCAGCAGAGTCGATAATTCGAGCAACCATGGATAGGTTTCGCATTGCCGCAGTCGTTATTGCTGCTGTGGAGCAGAGTAGCAAAAAAGACCCGATCCCTATCTATCTGCCATCGCACAAACTTTGGAGTTGTGCTCATTCACTTTATAGCAGATTTTGGAATTGAAAATTGGACCTCTCGGTTGGAATTTATTCTATCTAGGTGTGTTTGCTTTTTTGAAATATTTTTAAAATATAACATGGTGAATCCTTATCTTTATATATTCTGAGAAAAAAGTACCCGGAAATTGTAAATATAAATGTAATACACTTATGCCAACGATTTTCCAGTCCTCGAAACTCTTTTCATAAGCATTTTTTGGAATGGCATTCAGCTCCTTCAGCGAAGTTTTATCACTTCGTTCGACTAAAAACGGGTTCCATTTCGATGACTGTTGACTTTTTTTACATGTCAAACTCATAAACCCATGTCTCATCGGCAGTTGCTCTCTATGAATGTGGGATCGGAATTCGCACGATCAAGCTAAAGAGACTTGTCAGCTTTATCGGAATGAGTCGAGCAAGAACGCCTTTCATACCCACAATCATACGAATGGACTCGCAAGAGATGCCATTTCTGTAACACTTACCAGACGATTTTTGATTTCACTTTTTAAACTAAAGTTTATCATCAGTTTCTAGTTCATATCCCATATTGTTATCATATTAAACCGATATTTTTGCAAACTAAACGCTGATTATAATGAAGATCATTCCACTGATCTCATTAAGTTTTTCATCTGACAGAAACTCTTCAACGTCTGCAAGATTTTTATCTGGTCTTTCCAAGGTCAATAACATTTTTGGAAGGCTATATGAAGAGCAATTTTAGAAAGGGTACGAAATTCCCTTTCAAATTTAGTAATTCCTGGAATCATCAGACAACTGCATTACTTTTTTAGCGAGTTGTCGATTTCTTAGAGTACTCCATTCTCTGCTTCTATTTAGTATTTATTTCTTTGAAAACTTCTCCACACAAAAACAATGAAAAAATTACGTATTTGAGTACAAAAAGTTTTTTTTGTTGCTTTTTTGTTTGTTCTTGTTGAGTTGAGTTTTGACCAAAAACCATATTTCGCGAATAATTTGAATATAGATATTAGCATTAGTGCCTTTCCAATTCATTAATCTTGACCATCTGCAGTTGCTTGAAGACAGGTTACTCGGTTCCTTGCTTGCCTAATAGTGGCTTCGATTACTCTGTTCCTTTATTTTATTCACCGGCCGGTGACTTGCTAATGAGCTACTAATTCGGCTTAAACTGTCTAAATAATGGGTTTGTTATTTTTTTTTCGATTTCTTACTTCTTTTCAATACAATTCAGCTTATTGTTTTTGCAAAAGCTAATTAGTAAAAGCAGTGGCAGCGCTAAATTTTTACATTAAGCAGATTAATAATGTATATGCCTGTGTAATTTTGGCGAACTTATATTTGGCTACATACTTACATACAATAATTTACCTTCATTGTTAATCGCTCGTTTTTTTATTACTAATATTTCTTTTTAAGATTCTTAGCACATATATTTCATCCTCTCTAATTAGGTTATATTTACGGGGTCATTAATACACAATAAATAAACGAAAAGATTTTTATATGCTTTTAGCAACATTTCTGGTTTGCTCAGCTTTCGCAAGACTCATCATCATCTTGGACATCAATCGAAATTTTTCTTCTTCTTTATTGGCGGAGTCACCGCTTACGCGGTTATAGCCGAGTTTACAATAGCGCTCCAGTCGTTCCTCCTTTTCGCTGTTTGGCGCCAATTGAAGATTTCAAGTGTAGCCAGGTCCTTCCCATCCTGGTCTTTTCAACGGAGTGGAGGTCTTTCTCTTCCTCTGTTTTCCCCGGCGGCCACTGCGTCAAATACTCTCAGAGCTGGAGTGTTTTCATCCATTCGGACGACATGGTCTAGCCAGCGTAGCCGCTGTCTCTTAATTTGCTGAACTATGTCAATATCGTCGTATATCTCGTACAGCTTATCGTTCCATCGACTGCGGTAAAGTATCAGAAATCTGCCGCAGAGCCTTTCTCTTGAAAACTCGTAACACCGACTCATCAGATGTTGTCACTATTCCCCGTCTGGGGATAGTGAGTCACTTGTAAAGTTTGTTCTTTATTCGTCGAGAGAGACTTCTCAATTGCCTACCAAACCGAAGTAGCAGCTGTTGGCAATAGTTATACTGCGTTGGATCTCAAGGCTGACATTGTTGTTAATGCTGTTTCCAAGATACACGAAATTATCTACGACTCCGAAGCTATGACTGTCAACAATGACGTAGCAGCCAAGTAGGGAATGTGATGACTGTTTGATATCAGTAGATATTTCGATTTGTACTCGTTCACTACTAGACGCTTTCGCTTTTTTGCTCAACCTGGAAAAAGCAGAACTTACGACGCTGTTGTTGTAGCCCAATAATTTCAATGCCATCGGCATACCCCAGGAATTGTCGACTCTTATGGAAGATGGTACCTTATCTATTCAACTCTGCAGCGCGAATTATTTTCTCCAGCAGTTGATTGAAGAAGTCGGACGATAGGGAGTCGCTTTGTCTGAAACCTCATTTTGTATTGAACGGCTCGGAGAGGTCCTTTCCGATTCTGATGGAGCTTTTGGTATTGCTTAACGTCAGTTTACACAGCCGTCTTAGTTTTGCGGGGATAATTATTGACATAGCGGCAGCTCCTTTTCGTGCTGTCAAAAGACGCTTTGAAATCGACGAAAAGGTGGTATATGTCGATGTTCTTTTCACGGGTCTTTTTCAAGATTTGGCGCATGGTGAATATCTGGGCAGTTGTCGATTTTCCGGGAATCGACGAAAAGGTGGTATATGTCGATGTTCTTTTCACGGGTCTTTTTCAAGATTTGGCGCATGGTGAATATCTGGGCAGTTGTCGATTTTCCGGGATTAAAGCCATACTGATAAGGTCGAACCAGTTTGCTGAAAGGTGGTATATGTCGATGTTCTTTTCACGGGTCTTTTTCAAGATTTGGCGCATGGTGAATATCTGGGCAGTTGTCGATTTTCCGGGATTAAAGCCATACTGATAAGGTCGAACACAATACGCTCAATAGAACCTTATATGCGATCTTGAGGAGGCTTATCCCACGTCAGTTGACGTAGATTGTGGGATTTCCCATTTTGTAGATTGGGCAGAGCACACTTAAATTCCAATCATCGCGCATGCTTTCGTCCGACCTTTTCATTGGGGGCGTTTTTTACATGGTGGCTCCCAAACCCAGCGCACAACCCTTTGGAGGGATGTTTCGCCTTCTCACTGGAAGTCGTGAGCTGCTTGAGCCATTTGTAAAATAATCGTTTCTGCTTCTCCCTAGTGCTCAGAAAACTTGCCTCAGTTGCATGAACTTCTACGCATGACTTCATTCTCCAAACCTGGATTCTCGCCTTCAAAATATATTGCTTTTGAGTCAATACAAGCTGTCAATCAAATTTTCCATAAACTTGTTATAATCCTCTGCTGTGATGGTCCTCAGTGCCTTCGGCGAATTTTGATTTTTCGAGTTTGCCTGATTGTTGGAAAATTGCGACGTCTTATTCATAAATCCACGTCTCATCACCAGTAATAATGCGTTTAATGTAGGTTCCTTAGTTCCGTTCAATTTTAAGCTCTTGATTCCTATTCGATGTTATCGTTCGTTAACATAATGAGCAGGAGTAAAATCTAGACCTAGGATAACCTGAGTTACACACCCAAGGTCATATTTAACTTATTATGCCCTGAACAGAGTATGTTAAGTTTATCATAAATTAATACAAGGTCTGTCGCAAAAGAAACAGAACTTTTTAAATATAACTGTTTCTGGTGGTGCCACCTATTGGTGGGTATATGAAATAAAAAGTTCGATCTCTTGTTGACATTTCGTAAAAATTTTAAGACAATTGGATAACTACAATCGATGTTATCGATCAAAAAGTGACAGCAGCTTTTGGTCATTGGTCGTAAAATGCAAAGAGCAAATTTTAAATTTTGTTTTAAACTTGGGAAAACGTTTACTGAAACATTTCAAATGATGAGAAAAGTTTATGGTGATCAGTGCCTATCCCGTAGTAATGTGCATGAGTGGTTTAAGCAAAAAGGTCGTGAGGACCTCTGTGACGATCAGAAGTCGGTCGTCTTCAAAAGTCAAATAAAGACAATGCTGATTTGTTTTTACGATTCCGAGGGTATTGTACACCGAGAGTTCGTCCCACCTGGCCAAACGATTAATGCTGTGTTTTACCTTGGTGGGTGTTATGAAGCGTCTTTTGTCACGCATTCGTCGTGCTCGACCACAATACCGTGAGGCAGGGTCCTGGCGCCTGTTGCACGATAATGCGCCGTGTCATCGGTCGACGCTTGTCACTGATTCTTTGACAAAAAACTCCATATTAACCATTAATCACTTACCCTACTCACCTGATCTGGCACCCTGTGGTTTTTACCTATTTGGAAAGCTTCATTTGCCCATGAAAGGACCCTGGTTTCAGGACATTTCAGCTATCCAAAAGGCGACGACCGATATTCTCAAGAGCATTCCGAAAAATGATCATAAACACTCATTTGAAATGCTAATTGACCAGGCTAAACGCTGTATCGAAGCACAAGGAAACTACTTTGAATTTCTTTTGCGACAGACCTTGTATCTATAAGAAACAATCAGATACCCATATTTTATTGGTATTATATATATGTATAAGTAACTGATCAACATAACGCCCTGAGTCGATTTAGCTACGTCTGTCCGCCTGTCGGTATATACGCGAACTAGTCTCTCAGTTCTTAAGGTAATGATCCGAACACGTCCTTTTCGCTCCATGAAGCCGTTCGTTTGTCGGAACCGCCGATATTGGTTTTTCGTAAAAACTGCCCGATTACAATCAAGGACTTGTATGGTAAAGAATTATTTCTAAAATAACGGAACTTTTTACAAAAGACTTGTGCCTTCATGCAACCAGATTGAAGGTTGCGAATTAATTAATTATTCCCTCCAACCTAATTGAATTTTTCCGTTTTTATTTTACATATTTCCGGATTCCATAAAAAGAAGTGTCTACCCATACGTTTATAGGTATGTATGTCTGTACTACTGCTTGTACCTCAGCACTTCCTTCCTGAATGTAATGAGTATGGTAATGTGGCAAGGCAGCTAAATGCATAAGTGCTCTACATGTTGCACTTGATATTTGATATAACCGTTGTGCGCCTTGCAGCAATCAACTTTACTCCACAACTTCTATATAGAGATGTATGTATACGCAGTACATAAAAGTCGTGTCTTAAGAGGCCGTGCATTACACATTGCGACCAACTTTAAATGTTTGTCGGCATTGTTGCGTCAGCAACCGTTTTGTCGTGAACAAAATCTTCAACCACATCTCCTTGTCGTCACTGTCGCGGTCGCCATCAGCATCGTAAAGAGCCAGTCGGTCATTGTTCTTGCGCCCTATCAACACTCAAGACTCATCAAAATAATTGACCTTGTTTCCTCGATGAAACGCTTCAAAAAACTACTCACTTATTCTCTTCCTCCGTGGTTTTATTAATATGTATGTTTGTACTATCTTCACTGCCTACTCTTTACTTTCTCATACCGACATACCTACTCTTATCATCTGTTGCGACTCACTTTTTATTCTTTTGCCGCACTGTCTTCATATGTTTTGGAGTGTACCAACTTCGAGTCGACAATTGTGGTGCTCTGTCTGTCTGCCGCACTGTTCTTTTGCAGCTTGCCGATCGATCAGTCGCTTATGCCATTTATTCAACTACATAAGTATATACATACATACACACATACATATTGTACATACGAGTATGTTCCTATGTAAATTTGTACTCTT
The DNA here is from genome assembly GCF_016617805.1 of Bactrocera tryoni. NCBI lineage: Eukaryota > Metazoa > Arthropoda > Insecta > Diptera > Tephritidae > Bactrocera > Bactrocera tryoni. Next base: position 54,884,075 of record NC_052502.1, on the reverse strand, counting down.
TTCCCAACAGTCTGCATTTGCACTTCCGCAAATGATTATCATTCAAATGTATACAAATGTCTGTCTGAGTAGTTTGTTCCGGCAGACTTATCACATCCATAAATTTACCTACAAACTTAGTTTTCATGAGGATATGTCATTTGTGATTACCATCTCTTTTTTACCGCTACTGTCATATTTATGCGTCCATTTCATGCAATATTCATCAGGTTTGACACAAGATACGGTTTTGTTTGGCTCGATATGCGGAATCTCTCTCGTCGGGACTGTGTACTTCTTGCGGGAAACGATCATAGTCGTCTTTGTTTGTTTCTTTGTGGCGCTTGCAGATCACTGGGATTACGTCACCTCGTTCGTCAGCGGGAAATTAACCGAAATTTGTTGTATGTTAAAGCATTGCTTAAATATACATATATTTCAAATTCAAATTCGAACAATGTATGCAACAGTTTTTGAGGTGTCTTCCCAAGTTGAATGCAAGACCTGTTAAGCTTGTGGCATAATTTTATTCTGCTTCTTCTTTATTGGTGTAAACACCGCTTACGCGGTTATAGCAGAGTTTACAATAGCGCGGCAGTCATTCTTCTTATTCGCTGTTTGGCGTCAATTGGTGATTCCAAGTCCCTCTCCGATCTTTGGTCTGGTGTTCTTCCTCTTCTTCTCCCGGCGAATACTCTCAGAGCTGTTGCGTTTCCATCCATTCGGACGACATAATCTAGTCAGCTTAACCGGTGTATCTTAATTCACTGAACTATGACAATGCTGTCGTACATAATGGCTCAGAGAGGTCCGTCCCGATTGGCGCAGGTTGTGGAGTCTTCTTTTTGTGGATTGGGCAGAACATACTTAAATTCCAATCGTCGGGCCGAAATTGGAATTTAAATTCCTTTCGTCAGGCCATATTCTACAAAGAATACTGATGTATGTTCTTTATCAGTTCTTCCATCGGCCCCGCCGCTTTCTTGTTCTTCAGGCGGGTAATTGCTATTCGAACTTCTTCTTGGTCGGGCAACGGAACGTTCGCTCCATCGTCATCGATTGCGGAATCAGATTCACTATCTTGGTTTTATGCCTCTACTGCCATTCAGCAGGCTGGCGAAGTATTCTCTCTGTAATTTTATTATGCTCTGTGCATGAGTCACTAGATCACCTCTTTGGGTTTTCCAAAAATGCTCCTGTCTTGAAACATTCCATTAATCGCCGTATCTTTTCGTAGAATTTTCGAGCATTACCCCTGTCGGCCAGCTTGTCAAGCTCTTCGTACGTTTAAATTCTGATATACCCGAGTAATATAAAGGCTAAATCTCTCTCTGGTCCCAGGAATAGCTGCCGCTGTTGCGGTAATATTTCTTTAATCTCCACAACACATTTAAAAACTCTTATCATGACTGAAGACTAGTTAGTTATTCTGAAAAGCTTTCTTCTGCTGTTCTACTATAGTAAAAAGTAAGAAAGTTTTCTGTATACAAGATTCAAAAAGTCCTGTTTACTTTGGAACGCACCTTGTAGTACTTGAAAGCTCACCAACAGTAGGTGACGAAATCTACATAGAGAGAAATAGCATAAAATGAGATTTTTTCATAATCGATTAACATAGTATGATCAATCCAAGTTCGGTTGTGTAGAATCGATGTCTTTTTAATTCCTTCACTAACTCTACAAGTATTTTGTAATTTGAAAAAAAAAAACAATCTCATAATAGTCAATGGGTTACACCATAGAGCTATAGATAAAGAGAGAAAATTTCTGTAACATTTGAAATCGGTCTCGCTCTAAATTGACAGTCCCTGCTTATAGCTGGAAGAAGCTGTAGTGATTATGAAGTTTTCTTCAAAGCTTGTTGTAAATCTACTGGAAACAGTTGGCTCATCCAACCTAAATTCATCTTGAGCTACGACGAAGTTCAATTATCTCCTTCATGTTAATACTAAACACTAGGAGTTGGCGTGAATTCTCTAACAGTTTCCGACCCTTGTAACCCTATTTAACCAGCATGAACGCTTCTCCTTTGGGATACCATAAAAATTTAGTTTATGTCTTCATTAAATAATATATTTATTCGTACATACTGTTATCAGTGCAATTAAATTTGAAAAAAATTCCAAATTTCGACATTTATAACATATAGTATTTTGTATCTTTTAGTATCAATCTATGTAACCTAACAATCATTTTCCACTCAAAACTATTCTCCAATATTGAATTGCTTATCATCATTCATTACACTTACTCAAATGTATATATGTACATATGTATGTATGTATTTTTGTGTACATAAAGTGGAAAAGCGACCCACTTGAAGTGTTGCTGCTTTAGATTCCTTTGCCTTAACTTTTCATCATATGTTAGGCCTTTCACTTGTTGCGCTCCGCTGACAACGTCACTTACACGCATACACGACGAAGAGTTGAGGTTATCGCAGGAGAATCATTAGGTACATAACAGCGATAAGTGTTTCTATTCTTATTGCTATCTCACGCAGTGTCGCATACTAGGGTAAGCGGGCAACAGTTTCCAAGTCGATTGGGAATACAAGCGAGAAAAGAGCTATTTAATAAACCCTTAGTTCTAGTCTTATCATACTTGGGCCATATGTGCTTCGTTATCTTGCATTGGGTTCACTCTGTAAAATATTTTGATTGTTAGTATTATTTATTTTTCTAATCCTAACTTATTTTTCATAATGTCCAAAAAACGGCATATCAAAAAAAATAAGCAAAAACTCGCCCACCCTACTATTGACACACAGTAAGTGCTAGTAATAGCTATCAACTATGCACGAAGTAGACCTTTTTTTCTAAAGCGGCAGGCACTAAATTTATGAAACGTTACTAAAACTGAATTTCCAATACAACATATGGGTTTGTGTTTTTTTTTTTTGTTCTTAGTTGTGTATCCGTAGTTCTCGGTAAGTACTTAATCACTTTTTGAAACTTATTCCTGCGGACAAGTGCCCAACCATACTCTCATATATACACACACACGCACACTTTAAGAATATTTTTAGAAGAACAAAAAACTGACGATTTAGATTAAAGATGACTGAATATTTTAGACAGAAAATTAAAAAAAAGAAAAAAACCTAAAATAGAATCTCCATTCTTGTCTAATTTGTGTAGATTTCGCTACGCACCGAACACCCTTGATGTTTTTATTACCAATGCGAAGCGAATGAAATACTGCCTGCCTCTCTATTAATCATAATTCAATTTCATTGTCAGCATCTTTTCGGAAAAAATTTGAAAAAAAAAATTAAATTTCTTATTAGCATTTCTCAACGCACCGCAGCTTTCCTATGGCTGGCTTTGAAAATTTATGCATCAAATAAATCGCAAAATCTATGTAGGCAATTAAACTCCCGGAGTGTTAAACATTATAGAATTGGTCTTGGGAACTAACATTTGCGGCTCGCGCAACTGATGTGAGCAACATAAGCAGAACTTTTGCAGCCGAAAGCTTGCGAAGTTGCGATTTGTCATGTAGCAGATGGAGGTGTGGAGGTGAAGGCGGCCCCGGGCTGGTGTCGATTGATTTGTGTCGAATATTTTGCTGTTGCTGCTGATATATGGCCTTAAGCGCTGTCGATTTATAATAATAGTGTAAAATTTTGATTCAAAATGACAAGTTAGTCAGGGGAAAACAAATAATAGCAGTGATAATATTCATATGATAAAATACATAAATCGGCTTATAAGCACAGTGGAGCAAAATAATTATAAAAATTTATAAATATATTTTTTATTTTAATTTGTAGTGAGTTTTGTAAAAATACTTCTGAAAAAAGGAGTAATTCTATATATCTTTAAATATTTATTTTTCTTTTTATACATTTTAGAATTTTTGGAAATTCTGTTGCGCTGGCAGCTGCAAACTACAGAAATTTGTGCATTTAAATGCATTGTTAGACAGACGTTTTGATTCGAATTTTCAATGTTCAGTTTAGTTGAGTTTCTAACTATTTTTAATTAAAAATAGGCGGCAACTCCAAAAAAAATATATTTTATGTTTTTTATACAGTGCTTAAAGCACTTTTTTAAGAGTTTTCTTAAAAGTTAAACTACAATTTCAAATAATTTTTGTTTGAAACTAGTGGCAACTCAATAAAATATATATAAATTCGTTAAAAGCAGGTGGCAACTCTGTATACAATTTTTTTTTTAAGTTTTTCCTAGTTAATTTACAATTTCAATTCTTTAATTTCCAAATAATTTTTTTTTTTAAACTTGTGGCAACTCTATATCTTTTTTGTTATTCTTTGAATAGCTCAAAATGTCAATTTTTTAAAAATTTTTGTTTGTTTTATTTTCAGGTAAACTTTATCTAAGAACTTCTTAAAAATACTCCAATATAGCCATACACTCGTATCAGCATTGTCTCAGAGGGTGGACAAAATGTTTGGATACGAGTATATCCTCTATCTGCATATCGGTAAGAAATATTAAAATAATGATAAAAGTTGTCGACGCAATGATCTGTAGTGAATGCAAGCTTTCTCGGATGTAGTCATTCGTTATAGATGACCTATCAATTTGAAATCATAAACTTTAAGGTATTGATTGAAAAATGTTTTGAATGACCTGAGTTGCGGGCAATAACTACGGTATATTTTGAGGACAACTACGGATTTTCTTGTAATTTACTCGCATGTCTACATACTTTGTTTACACTAGAAGTGGTCTAATTTCGCAAGGTATAAAGAATTTGAAATTAGTCAAGTACTCTTCCAGAAGACTTCGACAAACAAATATTACTCTTAGACGATTAACAACTCCGTTAATAGCACTACATAAAAGTTGTCTATTCTTAAATTAAGTCAGGTTTCGCTCTGACTTCTGACTATTGCAGTGTCTTCCAAGCCGACGTTGCAGCCATTAAGGTGGCAGTAGACCTGCTGCTCGAGTGCTAAGTCTCCTTCAGAAAAGGAGAAGTAACCATTCATACAAAAAGTAAAGCGGCGATACTAGCCTTGAACTCATTTACAGTGCTTTCTTTGGTCGCGGAGTGCCTAAGCTCGCTATCAATAGCATCGAGTGTCTTTGTGATAAGACTGGTATGGGTGCCGGGGCATAGCGGAATCACAGGAAATTATAAAGCTTATGAGCTAGTAAGGAAAGCTCCCGTTCTAGAGCGGACTACTAGAAAGCTGGGCTTCGCGGAAGCTTAGCCAGCGCTGAGCTATCAGCGGTACATGCGCTGTCGCAAAAACCTTTTGGTCCAAGATCGGTCGCAGGAGATCTAGTGATCCTTTTTGGGGCTTTTAACTGGCCAATGCGTATCTTACCAGACGCCATTTGAAGAAGATGAGTTGGAAAAAACTCAACTTTTTTAACACTTGGGAGCGCATAGCTTCAGACATCCCACCGAACTGGCGGGAGAGGAAATTAAACGCCTGTGCAAGTTTGTATTGGCTACTAAACGTTTTGCTAATTTATAAGTTCGAACACAAGATTTTTTTCTTTTCTATGGCTTCACAAAGGACTACATATAGTAGTCCACGTGCGATATTCGATCAGCGATCTAGCCTAACCCTAACCTAACCTAGGCTTACTTGGTTCCATGCCGCATTTGGGCTTGTGTCAGAACATAAAAAAGCCGATCTGATCATTGTTTTACCAAAAAATGTCATACAAACGTCTTTTTTTTAATGTTCTATGGTTTGGGTTCTAAATCCTGTATCGCCAGAAATCTGAGATACAGTGCTATTCATAGGAAACACTTCCCCATTTTCTTCCCAATATTTTGTTCTATTGAGTTTCTCGAGGAGGTCTCAGTAATTTTGTATTGTTGTGGAGTCAAGTTTCGTTCTTTTGAGCAAATTGTTGTCCTGTGCTATCGATTTACTCTACTCTACTCTACAGTATAGACAAGTACAGAGTTTGTCCAGAAAGTAATAGAACTGAGTCGATTTTCAAAAAATGATTGAACCAATCGTTACAATTATGTATTTAAAAACTTTCAAAATAGACTCCTTCTGCGTCGATGCAGCATTCCAAGCATTGAAGGCGGCACAGAAGGCATTCTTCTAAATAGCCTTGAGAGCGGAAATGCATGCTGCTTGGATCCCCTCTGTCGTTTTAAAATGCTTGCCTTTCATTGGCCTTTTCAGGCAAGGGAACAAAAAAGTCCGGGTGCCACATCTGAGCTGTGGGGCGTCTGCTGAAGCGTTAGGGTACCGGCCGTAGTTGGGTACAGGCTTTGTTCGGAAAGTAATAGGACTGATTTTCTTTCGCCACGACTGTACATGCATATGTACCGGCATGCTCCTCGACGTAAGGCAAGACTATTTCGTGGTTTAAATTTAAAAAATAATTTAAATTTAAACACAATACATATCCATAAGTACTTATATATTTGTAGACCTACAGGTTCTTATTTCTAATTATTCTCGTTTTGTGCCGAGAATGAAGCATATCTGGTTCAATATTAACTCAATTTTCCTCTGCATGGTATGCTCGCGTACTCTTTGTGCCCAATGCATCCACAGAGAAGCGTTGCAAACAAAGAATTTCCATAATGCGAACAAAGAATAACCACCTCCTTCGAAGTGGAAAGTGCCTGGCATTGTTGCCACCTTTGATGCGTAACTACAACGCATACACACAGACAAGTATATACAAATATTAAATCTCTCATGCACGAGGTCGTAGCCACAATTGAATCGTTGGTAAAGCAACAAAAACTTAAGAACAACACCAGAGACAACCGCAGAGACAAAGCAGCGCAACAACGGCGAACAAACTTTGTTTGAACTCTAGCTGTACGAGAGTTAAATGCGTACACAAATATATTGCATGCACTGTAGAGGTTCGTGGTTCGTATACAGCTTTACATACATACAAAGTACGCCGCAAGTGGCAGTGTGAGAGAGGTTAAAGTGTGCTCAACTTCAAGCAGGTTAATGTCCAATAAAACTGTACCTACTAAATGTTACAATTCGACAGGCGTTTACTGATAGGGAGTAGTCTTGAAGATAGTACTAGTTATAAGTATGTATGGTAGTATGTTTGTGCTTAGCTTGGCTTGCTTAGGTGTGTCCTTTAGCAGTTCCCAAGCATTTTTTATTTGAATAAAAAATGTATTTTGCCGCACTTTGTCACGCAATTTCAATGTCAACAACTTCTCTCAACGGCTGCCATACTGCAAGACTGCAAGAGAAATTGTGCTTTCTCATCAACCCGCGCTTTTAGAAGGCAAGCCAATAAACTTAGCCTGCGTTCCAAGGCAACGTTTGTGGTCCCGGGTGACCACATTTTCAATCAGGTGTGTGGCTTGATAAATTCGGTGTTTTGGGTGTAACGGATCAAACATTTGATTCGTTTTGTTTGTGTTACAGTTTTTTGTTTTTGCTTCAATAATGACTGCGTCGTTAGCACCGTGATATTTTTGTTAGTTGTAGCGTAGACAAGTACATATGTATATTTGCTGAATGGCGTTTATTTTCCGTAACTTTATGTTTGTTTACAAGGTAGTTCTCAAAAATATGAGACTCTGATAACGAGAACAGGTTTTGATAGCAAGTGTTGACGGCAAATAAATAAAAAATAGTTTGCGTTGAATTCATAAATCAAATTAAGTTAAAAATTTTAATAAATTCTAACAGGGTTGCCATATAGTTTTGATAGCAAGCGATCATTATGATCAAAACGACGGCTAACTGCATAGACTTTAAGTGGAAAACATCGAAGCATCTTTTGGTTACGCAGTGGAAAATTGGAACATGGACTTGCGGTCCTGCTACTTTCGACCTTTACACGATACCTAAACCCGACTAGTCAATACAACGGTTTCGGTAAGGCCACAAGTGGCAAATCTGAGATCCTAAAAGGTCATTATTCTAGCAGTTCATAACCCGTAGCAGGACTTCGACTGATATACCAAATATTGTCAAAGCGTAAAGAATTGCACTCTCTATAAAAATAGGGTTTACGAACTATCAAAGTGACTGTCAATACACAAAAAGTCTTCAAAACGTTAGATTCTTAGATATGCTCAGGATATCAACTACGTCTTTACATCTCCACTGGTCATCTTTGCACCGATATCTATTGTAGATTGACTCAACGATTTACAAGGTCTGTCCAGAAAGTAATAAGACTGATTTTCTTCCACCGCGACTGTACTTCGGAGCGTGCACGCACCGGCTGAGGTGCATGCTGTTTGGATGCCCTCTGTCGTTTAAAAAAAAATTTGGAAGATTGCCTTTTTGTCTCGGGATCATACTCAAAGATCCATGACTCGTCATCTGTGATTGCGTTATTCAAAAATTGGGTCACTTTCACACATGTTAATATTTTCTTGGCACACTTCCACTCGCCTCAATTTCTGGCCATCAGTGAGCACTTTTGGGACCATCTTCGCGCACACCTTGCGCATGTTCAAGTGCTCCGTCACAATGTCATGAACTACAGATTTTGATAAATTTAACATCTGGGCAATTAAACGAATACCCAGTCGACAGTCTAAGTTCAAAACTTTACGCACACGAGTCATATTGTCGGCGTTTGTCGAAGCTGCAGGTCTCCCAGTAGGGTCTTCATCAGCGACCTCTGTCGACCCTGCCCTCGAAAAAGGCCTGGTGCCAAACGTCTCTGTCGACCCTGCCCTCGAAAAAGGCCCGGTGCCAAACGTCTCTGTCGTAGATTTACCAAGTTTCACACAGAATTTAATCGCTTACTTCTGCTTTAACGAACGCTGCATTTTCGGCTTGCACCACTCACAGTAACACGTCGCCCGAAAATATTTATTTTGACTCTCCAGGCGCTCAGAGGCAACTAACCAGCCGCTCGTTCGTTAATTGGAAACGCCATCTACCGAATCCAGCCGGCGCGCGCACGCTATTCCGGATAATGCCTTCTGTGACGCCTTCAATGCCTGGCAGCGTTGTAGCGACGCACAAGGAGCCTATTTTGAAATTTTTTAAAGAATTGTAACGATTGATAAATTTGTTTTTTTTAATCGACTCATGCCTTTTATTATACTTTCCGGACAAACCCTGCATTTTTTAAACAAAAGTTTGCGAAATGCCACTGCAATAGAGCTATTAATCTTGAATAGAAGGGTTAATATGTATAACAAGTTTTTCGAATGATTCATGGCTAAGGAGTTTGCCAGATGAACCATTCTCCAAACCACATGCTCTATTAAAGTTCTCCTTAGATTATTTATGTTTCTTTCCTCGATGACTTCACTGAAACATCTTAAGGTTGGGGTCAACTTAATCTCATCAAGAAATACCTTTTTCACGAGCATAGCCTCTTGCTTAAACTGCCAGCTCTGCGACATGGAGACTCCCGAGCACACGATCTAGACTGCACAGTAGTCTGTAGACAGGATAAATCTATGTATTCGAATAGTGTACACATCGCCTCAATGCGTATAGCACCTAGCAAGATACTGCAATTTATCAGTTTGCTGAGCATATGTGATTCGTTGTGTCAGAAAGGAGGACACGATGATCTTCGATCGCGATTCATACCGCAATTTATATCTATTCTCTTCTCTGGTCTAAAATGGTCTTGAGAACTCCAAAAATAAAATTCACAATTTAAATCTCAACAGGTTTAGAGACACGTTTAGTAATCATAGTTAATCAGAAATTAATTTCAGATGTCCATAAGGACGAGATCTTTAAGCGCTCGCAAACTTTCTGTTTCTCCTCTAACATGACAATGACCAACTTGACAAATTCATATCGGCGTTGCCATATCTAAAAAAATGTATTTAACAAACCACAACTGAAGACAGTTAACTACAAATCGAAAGTGATTCTCAATATTTAAAATACAGCTCAGTGTTGCCACATACCGATTTTTTAATTTAAATAAAAAAAAGAAATTTTGTGAAAATTAAAAGAAGAAATCGCATAATTATTTGCTCTTAGCTTTTCTAACAAACCAAATCATCAATTAGCTGCTTTATTATACCCTGAACAGGGTATATTAAGTTTGTCACGAAGTTTGTAACACCCAGAAGAAATCGTCGGAGACCGTATAAAGTATATATATAAATGATCAGTATGTCGAGCTGAGTCGATTTAGCCATGTACGTCTGTTGTCCGTCCGTCTGTCTGTATATATACAAACTAGTCCCTCAGGTTTTAAGATATCGTTTTGAAATTTTGCCTACGTTACTTTCTCTTCAAGAAACTGCTTATTTGTGGGAACTAGCGATATCGGACCACTATAACATATAGCTGCCATACAAACTGAACTATCGGAGTCAAGTTCTTGTAAGGAAAACTTTCACATTTCACAAGATATATTCACGAAATTTGGTATATATTATTTCCTAAAGCAACAATGTAATCTCCGAAGAAATTGATCAGATCGGTTGACTATAGCTTCCATACAAACTGAACACATAGTTACTAACAGGTATGCACCTGTGAAGGGTATTTAGCTTCGGTGCAATCGAAGTTAACGTTTTTCCTTGTTTTTATAACGACTTTGCAATAAAATAAATAAATTTTTCAATCAAGTACTCACCGCAATTTGTCAGCATCTCGAACACTACTTCCGTCTACTCAATTATGTTGAGATCATAAGAGCTTCTGTGACTTCTCGCGATTCATTGAGATAACCCTGCTGGTTTGCGCGATTGCATTATCAGCGTTACCACCTTCCAGCATAACACTACGTAATTTCTAAAAATCTATTTCCATATATGTACATTAAGACAAAAAAGTACCCGGAAATTGAAAATAAAACGCAAAATGGTAAATTGCTCTTCAACATTTATTTTGTCGCACTCAAAGTAGTCCCCATCAAATGTTATATTCTTATACTAACGATTTGTTCAGTCCTCGAAACACTTTTCATAATAACTTTTTGAGATATCCTTTAGCTCCTTCAGCTAAATACACCGGGGATTTAATTACGATTTCCGGGTACATTTTTGTCACAATTAAATATTCTCATTTTGGAAGCAATAAAAAAGTTTTCGCTTTTGTTCAACGTCAGCCAGCGCCTCTAATCAGTCATAAAATTAGGTTTTTTAATTTCAAATGCAAATACACACTCACAGACATATGTACATGCATGTGCCGCGTACTTAAGAAATTCCAGCGCTCAAAAATTTACAATTCAAGGTCGTTTTTCAAATGCGCTGCCTTTTTTCGTGAAAACGAAAAACTCATAAAATTTCGAAGCAGCAAGGCTGTGAGCCTTGAATATGGTAAATTAGCGAAAACCGTTCGGAACTGAGCTTTACGCAAAATGTTAATATAAATTTTGAGGGTCAGCTAAAAGCTAATGCATAATACATATGTGTCGCACACACGCTCACAACAATATACACGTGCATACAAACATACTTGTACATGTATGTAGTCGCCTGTAAAACGTTTGTTTTGATTTCATTCTCAATTTGGGGAAACTTAATGCTGCTCACAGTCGTCATTTTCGTGTCGATTCTTCGTTTTGTCGAGTATTAGGGCATAGTAAGTGTAGTGTTGTAATGGTTTATGTGTATGTGCTACATAATATGTACATATGTGTTGCATAATTACCGTGTATAAATTTCAATGTATGGTAGAATATTAGGTTGGAGCTTTGAGCAAAGATGATTCTAGAGCTCTCAATTCATTAGCTTTACTTCAGTCGAAATCCCAAGTGTTTTGTGTTAGGTGAGGAAAGGAAAAGGACATATTATAACTCTAAGAAAATGTCCCTTTAGGTATTTTAGAATTTTTCCATTTATTGAGACCTACTTGGCGGTACTTCATTCTCATTTGCAAAAAAAAATAAAAATAATAACATAATATTGAAAAAGAAATTTAGTAGAGCTTTTATTGAGCCTTGTAAACTTTTTCGATTAACAAAAGTCTGCCTAGCATTACTATATTTCAAAAACAGACACAATTTTTTAAATTTGTTGGGTTTGCCAAATTTTCGTCTAGAAGTGATCGCCATAATATGTGGTGTATTTCCAAATGAAATTCAACGTAGAGCTTTTTCGGAGCTTTTAACAAATAACTATGCATTAACATAATCGAAATTCCAATATATTTCTCTAGTAATAATTTTTTAAGGAAACTGGATTTGGAAATGTGAGTTTACGCTACTCTTTTTAAAAAAAAATTCAGCTTTATCGGAACGAATCGATCAAGAACGCGTTTCATATCCAAAATATCCACCAAAATCATTCGAACGGACTCGCTATGGATGTCGAGCTTGCCATCTTGCCATCTCTCTAACACTTACCTAAAGAATTGCAAGCACCATATCCTTCACTTTTTACCTTGTTGTACCTTTCATGTGCAGTTTTTTTTGCTGATAGTAAAGCTCTAACATAGCAATGCAAGAAGAGGGGAATCGAATATGACAAAATGTATTGAGCCGATCTATAAAACATGCCAATACGAAGTTTTTCAAGCACTGTTTCTTTACTATTGGCGCTATTATCGTCATTCACGGAGATGAATGGTCGCATGCGAGAAATTTTCGATGACTTCACGACCTCTACAACATTAAAGAGCTTGTACCAGTACCAATCTAGGAAAAAATGTTTGATCGATTGCACGGTATATGGAAAAATCGTAATAATTCAGATATGACAAATCAAATTTCCAAGAAAAAAACATCCAAAATGTATTAAAAACGCTTGCAGGTTAGCAGTGATCCGAAACCGCTTCCAAATTTAACGCTTCCACACTAAGCTCAAGTCATTTACTATAGAATTTATACGCATGAATACATATTAACATATTTTTGTATTTTTGTGTTTGTGTGTAATATCTGTGAATGAGAATGTAAACAAATTGTAATACATTGTAATGAAATGAGGAATAAATATAAACAGCAAGCGCGTGAAACAGCAAATTGAGTATTTGCCAGAAATTTGCATAATCAAATACGCATGAACACACGTCTGTATTTATATTCATATGTACTTATATATATATATACATATATATATGTAAGTATGTATGTACTGCATAGAATATTCACATAAATTTGTGGAAAATACCTTCAATTTCACACAGCAAGTTCAAGTTGCATTTGGGTTTCTGTTTATTTTTCACTTTTGTTGGAAACTATTGAAAATTTTTATTTAATTTGATTGAAAAGCAATTAAAAAATTTCAATTCAATTACGTATATGGCACTGAAATCAGCCAAATTGTATTGCGTGTGCACAGTGGTGTGGTGAAAGGATTTTAGCCGGGGGATAATTGAAAAGCGTTGCTTCAGAAATAGCTCGAGGCATTTCATTTTCTTTTGTATCTCGTTTGCATTCATTAAGTTGTCAGATCTATATTATATTATGCAGACATTTTATTCTCTGAATAAATTAATAAGTTTCCGTATAGTAGTATTTTTAGACGCTTTGAATGAATGAAACCGACAATCGAGGGTTGAAACTTAACCTACTGTTTGGTCTTTTCAATTCAGTAGGCTTGGTCTCTTTAAGATTTGACTGTTAGCATTTATTTAATTGCAAATTTCTCAAGACTTGTTGTTTTTTTGTCGTTTACTTCAACTCTGTTTTATTGCAGGTTAACGAAGTGTAATCGTATAGGTGTCTGACCAAATAGGATTCTCTCCTGTAAATATAAATAAATACTGGAGAGTCTCTCCAGTCTCTCCCGTTTCTCGAAACAACTTGAACTCTACTTCTCCAATAGATGTTAGTAGTTTAACTCCCCGAATGACATTTACTAGTAAGGAGTCTAAGAACTTGTGAACCACCAAAAAAACATAATAGTAGAATTAAACCCTTTGGAAGTGGAAGAGAATATAACAAAAATAACTAAGTCAAATTAAGACGAAGAAATAAATATAATCAGGGGTTACATGGGTTTCCTCGGATAAAACACAGCCTTTTCAAAAAATTTTTTTCTCATAAAAAATTAAAATCATTTATTAAAATTTTTAATTGTTAACGGTGTATAACAAAGAAATTGTGAAATTTTTGGAAAAAATATTTTAAACTTGGCTATTGCGACGCCAATTTCCGTAACTCTCCGGAAAAAAAGATGCAGCCGCGTTGGCAGGATAACTTCTTACAGGATCGTCTAAAGTGGTTAAATACGCGTTTAAGTTAAAACCATAACTAAGAACTTGGACTAAGGAAAAAAACTGAAAATTTAATTTTTGGCACATATTTTCACAAAAAAATGAAAATTTCAGTGAAAATTTTGCGACATTTTTTTCAAATACTTCTAATCGAAAAAAAAAAATTTATATCAAAGACCCATGTAAAATTTCATGAAGAGCGGTTGAGGAGTTTTCGAGAAATCTTGCAATCTCTATATAATTATAATTGTATTATCCTCTCGATGCTACATTTCCTTTCAGAACTCTACTCCACTTCGCTGGCATTTCAAACTTTCAATTAGTGGTTAATAGTTACCAACTAAGGTTATTGCAGTTATTTTTATTTAAGCTCACTTTCGCTCAAACTTATTGATAAGCAATTCGCTACGCTTAATTCTAATTTTATGTTATTCCAAACTCATGCCAGCAAGTTGAAATCCTCTCTCCATAATGGCAATTTGATTCGCTCTCAATTCGACCACGTACTCTCGCACTTACACGCCCACCCACCCTCTGTGCTCTTATGCGCATTTACGCTACGCACAATCGAAAGTGGGTGGCGGCAGGTGGCACCGCGTTTTTGCGTCGCCGATGACCTTCAACCAACAAAAACTTGCTGAGCAGACAATGCAAAGGTCATCGAACTCAGCGCAAGTTTTCGAAATAAGGGTAAAAATTCGAATGTTGTATCTGCAATTGTTGTACGCCTTGTTTCACTGCGTGTATGGCAGGCAGCGGTGCGTATGTGCGTGTGTGGCGAAAGCGCGGCGCATGTGAAAGCTCAGTTATACTATAGCTACATTTGTATTTATTTATGTACATACATACATACATTTGTATCTGCTATCTATCTATGTTTGTAGTTCTTGAGTTCAAATACTTTGGCAACTGTGCTCTTAGAAATGATTGCGCTACATACATATGTACATCACCATCATCATAGGTACATATGCATACACAATTTTGTGTTTTATTATTTATAATTGGCGTAGAGTACATTTCGCGCGCCGTTTTTCTAGCGGAAAACTGATAAAAGATACAATTACCAGCTAAGGAAATGTAATGCGTTAAAGTGCCGCTGCCACGCAATTTATGCCCTAATGGAGTATGCGCCAGCAATTGTTACGTAATTTAATTTTTCACAAGCTGTAAATAAAAAGTAACAACAACCAACGCAAGAAAAAAACTATGAAACTTTAATACCCTTCACAGTTGCTTGTTTATACCATAAAGTTATATAAAAAGGCCTTTTTCTTGAGTTTGATCGGTCGGTTTGTACGGCAGCTATATGCTGCAGTGGTCCGATCTGAACAATTTCTTTGGTGATTGTAGCAATGTCTTAGATAATAATCTAGGCCAAATTTTGTGAAGATAACTTGCCAAATATAAACGTTTTCCATATAAGGACTTGAGTTGAATTGGTCAGTTTGTATGGCAGCTATCTGCTATGACGGTCCGATCTGAACAATTTCTTTGGTGCTTGTACTAATACTTTAGGTAATAATCCGTGCCAAATTTAGTGAAGATATCTGCTCAAATAAAAAAGTTTTTCATACAAGGACTTGAGTTTGATGATCAGTTTGTATGACAGCTATACGCTATAGTTCTCATATATAGACGGTTCCCACAAATGAGCAGCTGCTTGGTGAGTAAAAGATGTGTGCAAAATATCAGGTCAATATCTAAAAATGGGGTACTATTCCGCGTATGTAAAGACGGACCGACTAGACTGACTGCTAAATTGACTCAACTCGTAACGCTGATCATTTATATACATACATAGATACATATATATACTTTATAAGGTCTCCGACGTATTCTTTTGGCTTTTATAAATATCGTAGCAAATTTAATGTACCCTGTTCAGGGTATAATAAGTTGAAAAGGCTTCAAAATGCGGTGTATTTGAACGAAATTCGAAAATTCGCGTTCGGCCTTTTAAATCCATTGTAATCGCAAATCAAAATTTGTTTTCGTATATTTGTAAGTTGTTGTCGTTTTTGTTGTAGCAGCATGAAATTAGCGCCCCACTATTTCAAATTCCATACACACATGGTCAAAATAATATACACACACTATTTGTGGCTTATTGCTGGCAATCAATTACAAATTTACGCACACAGTCAAGTTTTCAGAACAATTGCTACATTATTACGTGTGTAATATTAAGGAGGTTATCTACCTTCTGGGTTAAAAAGAAATATGGAATGAAAAATTTATTTCGAATCTAGACTCCTATGCAGAATTTGTTCTAAAGCATGTTGGTCTGCGAGGTATCAGACCTCAAATCCGGCTCCGTGCAGACTTTTCTCGTCGTTCTGTTAGCTTTTTCTAAAGTAGGGATTTTTTGTCACGATTCTAACAAAACTATAAAATATATTCGAAATCTGTAAATTGTTGCTGATTCACAAAAAACCTCTCGTTTAGACATGAGAATTTTTGGAGACTTTTTATAGTCTCGTTAGCTTGAAAAACAGGGTCACAAAATGTACTTTAATATCGTTCAAAGAAGTTGAGAATTCGATGACTATGCTTTCTCATTTTTTCTCAACATTTTCCCATAAGAAAACTATTCGAAATTGAGCGACAAATTAATTAAAGGCCGTTTTCTCTATGTGTGATCTGTCATCTGTCATCTGTCATTTACATTCTCGTTAAAAAAAGGTGCCTTATCGAAAACAGGATTCTCGTTTAAGTTAATCAGAACTTAACTAACAGCTGACTGCTAGACCTAACGAAGCAAAGAGTTTAAGTGTACTTATTTTTTGACCACAGCCGCATATTTATAAGTAAAACAGAACATACTGATCCACCAAGTATCAAAATCACTTTTAAGGAATTCCTTGGATTCATTTATTTATTGAAAGTTTCACTATTTATTTTTAAGTAAAATTGAAAATGTGAAATATAATTAAAATTCTTTAATTGACATATGAAGGTGTGACCGTCACCCTTTAAGAAAAATGCATAATTAAATTTCACATGATGATTTACAAAGTAAGAAATGCCTTGTAGGAATTTAGTCTCGGGTACTATTCGCTCATATATTTTTGTTTTTTGGTTTTGTTTCTTCAATATCTATACAGTTCTCTAAAAAATCTTACTTAAATATAAACATTGTCACAATTTTCTAATATTTAATGTAGATCTGCTACGCATTTTTTTATTTCGCTTGGTTTTACAATATGGAAACATTGAGGTTTTTTTTTGGTTTTGTAAATATAAATAATCCAAACCAAAACTCAAGTTCAATGTTGATAGTTTGTCAACTTGGTCGAAAAACAGAATATCGAAACCAATCCGATTAAAAATATTTGTATCATCGAAAAACAGAAATACAAGGTCTGTCGCAAAAGAAACAGGACTGTTAAAAAAAAAAACAACAAAAAATTAATATTTTTCAAAAGTTATATTTTTTTATTCGAAGTAGTTTCCTTGTGCTTCGATACAGCGTTTAGCCCGGCCAATTAGCATTTCAAATGAGTGTTTAAGGTCATTTTTCGGAATGCTCTTGAGAAATTCGGTCGTCGCCTTTTGGATAGCCGAAATGTCCTGAAACCAGTGTCCTTTCATGGGCAAATGAAGCTTTCCAAATAGGTAAAGGGTACCAGATCAGGTGAGTAGGGTGAGTGATTAATGGTTAATATAGAGTTTTTTGCCAAAAAATCAGTAACAAGCGTCGACCGATGACACGGCGCATCACCGTGCAAGAGACGCCAGGACCCGCCTCACGGTATTGTGGTCGAGCACGACGAATGCGTGACAAAATACGCTTCATAACACCAAGGTAAAACACAGCATTAATCGTTTGGCCAGGTGGGACAAACTCTCGGTGTACAATACTCTCGGAATCGTAAAAACAAATCAGCATTGTCTTTATTTTTGACTTCTGAAGACGACCGACTTCTGATCGTCACAGAGGTACTCACGACCTTCTTGGAATCGCTTAAACCACTCAAGCACATTACTACGGGATAGGCACTGATCACCATAAACTTTTTTCATCATTTGAAACGTTTCAGTAAACGTTTTTCCAAGTTTAAAACAAAATTTAATATTTGCTCTTTGCATTTTACGAACGATGACCAAAAGCCGCAGTCACTTTTGTGTCTTAAAATTTTTACGAAATGTCAACAAGAGATCAGACTTTTTATTTCATATACCCACCAATAGGTGGCGCCACTAGAAACAGTTATATTTAAAAAGTTTTGTTTCTTTTGCGACAGACCTTGTAAATCAAATGCAACTTGAGGAAAATGGAGTGGGCAATAGAGAAGGTATTCAGTATTAACAATGTGATTACCAAAACATGAAAATCTGTTCAGGAAGCTTTCAATGAGTTTTAATTATAAATATTTGCTTGAACTAAAAACATATGGAAATACTAGTCCTTATTTTTACTAGAATTGTAAAAAATAATGCCCTTAAGTGCAACATCTTCGGATCCGGATATTAACTACGTATGCATACTATTCCAGTTTATGGATATTAAGTGTATGAATAACCGAATGTTCTAATATCGTTTCAACCAACTTTTGACCCATATTTTTTGATCCAGAAAAATGTATGAATTCGGAAATAAAAATTAATTCTGTTTTACCTAATCCACTTTTGAGTTACAGCTTTATGCTAAGTCTGATTAAGACGGAATTATCTTGTATGGGCAGACATTGCACAATCAGTTGTTCGTAATCAACAACTTTATGTTAATATGTTGAAATCTATAATACCCTTGTATAAGGGTGTGTATTGAAGAGATTGAGCAGCTCAAAGTACTTATTGGCATTTGCCGAAAATATCTAATTATACATAAAATTAAATATGTATAAGCCTATTTGTTGTAGATATACACATATACATCTATTCATCTTGTGCATATATGTACATAAATACATACATATGTATATATATGTACATACATATTTAATATTTGAGTATTTTTCTGCAGTTGTTCAATTGCCTTAATTTCTGCTTCATTTTCGCACAACTGTATGCATTTATTTGCATAGTAGCTTTATTAATTTATTAATATATGCCTATATATTCTTCTATATATAATAGATATATGTACATTAGTGTGCAACTACTAAAAGAACGGAAAGAATTGCCCACAAATTCTTCAGCATTTAAAGTAGACAGACATTGTAGTAATTTTATGGTAGTTAATTTGTAGAGAAAAGAAGAATCAATGAATACTAGAAAATACTTTTAATGAGTCTCTACTATTTTGAGCAAATATTTACTTATATACTTCTGTCAAGATAATATTACTAAAGTTCAATTGCGGATCCACCAAAAGTTGGATATTCTAACTCAAATTCAGAAGAATTTACGAAGTAACATCGGTATTATCCGTATTAACCCGGCAAGAAAGAACTGTGGGGAAATAATAGTAAGATTTTTTAATGTAAATTTCGCGCTAAAATTCAATAGTCGAAATCTTTTTTTTTTTTAGTTGGTATGTTGGTATGACTGTCAGTGACATCTGTGCAAACATAATCATTAGTGTTTAGTATACGTTTGTCTTTCTGAAGTACATAAAGTGCATTCCGAGATTTTTACGATGAGTGAAATTATTCAAGAAAAAAGTTACATTTAACTTTGTGTGCGGAAACAATTCTCTTGTGTCGAATTATTCAATGTCTGAGAAGGCCTTCGGTGATAATGGTGATGGATGGGTTTTTGATTGCTATAAATTATTAAAAAGAGGGTCGAGAACGCTTTGACGACGAACCACGTCCAGGACAACTATCAACATCAACGGATGATCAACATAGAATAAAGAATTTGGTGCTTGAGAATCGACGTTTAACAGTCAGAAATCTCACGGGTATCTTTTGAAAATCGGAATGATCATTTGGTCATTAGAAAAGTGAAAGCACGATTGGTTCCAAAATCGATTTTTTCGAAAAACAGCATGGCGTTAACGTCTGTGACACAGTGATGTCATGAAACGTGTTATTACTATGCTTATGACCCAGAAAAAGGCAATCAATCGCCGAAATATCGTGGCAAAGGTGAGCTGAAGCTGAAAAAACAGCTTTCTTCGATTATCGAGTTGTGGAGCACACAGAATTCCTTCGGATCGGCCAAAATGTCTATAAGAAATACTATTTCAGTGTTATGCGTTGTTTGCGCGAAGCTATTCGTAATAGGAGGCCAGAATTATGGGCCGACAACTCTTGGGCTTTGCACCACGATAATTCATCGTCTGACTTAGCTCCGTCTGACTTCTGGCTATCCAGCAAACTCAGACGACCGATACGTTTTTGGTCAACTGAAGACATTAAACCTGCATAGCTACGCACATTGTTAGCTATTCTGGAAATTGACTTTGACAACAATTTCGAGGATTCGAAAAACCGAGTGCATTGGGACCATTATTTTGATTACTTTGAACGGGACGACATAGATTTTGAGGAATAAATTAAGAATTTTAAAATTATGAGCAAAGTCTTACTATATTTTGCTCATACTTAATAGTTTTTTTTTTGAAATTGAAAACTTTAAGCATTTTAGTTTTGAAAATTTTATTTTGAGCAGGTTTTCGCTTTTTCCTGTAGTATATACATACAACAAATTTATTAAGCTACAACCTCATGAAGCAATAACTTAGACCTTTTCTGCAGTGTATACAAAATAGTGGATATACCCTGAACAAAAAAATTTAGAAATCAGTTGGCCATACTGAAAATTTATTTTTGAACTTATAGTGGCATACTCTAGCCTAGAGATTAGTTTTATCCAAGCCTTGTTAGTCAAAATATCACTGAAATGTCTTTCATCTGTACCAAAATTATTTTCAAATGAACACCTAATAGAAAGATATGAAATTTCCTTTCGAATAATTTTCCTTAGCCAAGATTAAAAGGTACTTAATTCATGAATTTCAGCACTTTTTAAGCACGTTTTTAAATAAAATTTATTATAAAGTTATGTACAAGATTGCACATATCACAACGGAGACTTGACTTTAACTTTAATGTTTATAAAAAGGAAATTTCCAATAGATTATTATTCCTTTGTTTAAACTTTTTTTTACCCAAAGTAGAATGTGTATGGTTGCACCCTAATATACATACTTGTACATACACTATTTATTGACTTTTTTAGGCGCAAACAAACTTTGTTGTTTAATTTGTTATTTTGTTTTTTTTTTTTTTGAAAAACACATACAAATGTACATAAACACACAATGTTAAGGTTTATTTACACTACAATCTCATTGAAATATATTTAAGTATTTGCAAAAATAACAAAAATTGGCCTAGTAATTAGTTGTTGCTTAATTGAGAATGTTTACTTAATTGAAAACATTTAATTATATAATAGTTTTTATTTCTTAAAACATATTTTCATAACAAAAATGAAGCAGGAAATTACATAAGTAGTGCTAAGGCATGCTTTAAATAACGGTTGCTCCAAGTAAAAGTATTTTTTTCAAAAGCCTTTTTTTGACAGAAAAGACTTCGGTAAGCAGATAATTTCACGTTTGAGCGTGTGATATTACACCGTTGGACTTTCACCTGCGGTGATATGTAAAGTCTTAAGTCTATGCGGACAATCCCGCTTCGATTCAGGCTTTGCAGCAAAATATCACTCGTGTCGTTCGCCAGTTACCAGGTCGAAATGTTCGAACGAGTCATCGAAAATTGGAATCAACGGATGGACCATCTGAGACGTAGCCATGGCCAACGTTTGAAAGAGATAATCTCAAATACCAAAGAATATTCTTTCGAATGATTAAATTTGAAGTTTCTGTGATTTTGCTTTAAAAAGTGCGGAACCTCGATCACCCTTTATAATAAAATATGTATGAAAGGAAGGCAGAATAAATTATATGTGACCTGGTCTGCGGAAAGGGGGCTTAGGTGTCAAAAAAAAGGAGAACAATTAATGAGATAACGAGAAACTGACGATTATTTCACAGCTTTTCCCAGAAAACTAGTTTTCGCACGTTTGCTCCCTTTTCGTAGACCAGGTCACATATAGTAATTGTAAATTTCATTCATGACGTCACGACCCTATTTTGCTGTCAAGCACACTCCTAAAAAATAGCAGTACCAAACTGTCGTTATTTCTTTCTATTGTTCTTGAAGAGCACGGATATAGCAAATTGTAGTAAATACTTTGTAAAAAAGTCGTATTTCTCCATACTAAAAAGTGTAGCAGATATACTACAATAGTAGTAGCACATCAACACTGCGCATGTTGCTCATTACTGCCTTAATTTCTCTTACCAGCTTTGAGCTGTCAGTGGATTTGTCTCTCTTGTCTTTCTAATATTGAGCGGAATCTCTGTTCGCTTTATTTTGAGAGGCACCAGCAACTAGGCGCTCATTGAGTGACATTTTCTTTCACAGGTTCGTGATATTTTTTTCCTATGCTACCTATGTACTTTGTGCTCTTATATCTTCTATAGGAATTTTTACCAAATGCTTGAAAGCCGTACAAATTGAACTTTCAAAGTGCTTAGAACGATTCGTACATACGTATGTATACTCGTACAGTTGTGGTGTGTGTTGGCGACAATTTCACTACAATAGTAATCTTTACGTTGCTTTAATCACCTGGAGAGGCAATGATATTTTAGGGGGATCTAGCGAAAGTGATATACGAACAGACATTACCTCTATCGTTTGTATATTTGTATATCAGTACATATATGTATATATTTGTTTAATAAATATTATATGTATATACATTCATATGTATATACAATGATATACATATATACACACATACATACATACTATATACCTGGTACTTTCATTCTGTTGTGAAATTCTTGTTCGCTCGGTCAGCAGATACTCTCGTAATTTCTGCAAAATTGTGAAATATTTGTATCATGCGACTAGCCCCCCGTATCCTTGCCCATATGCATTCAGTTCTGTACGCAGTGCACTTGATTCTGCCACATACGAACTGCTGCTGCTGCTACTACGACTACCTCCACGGCTACTACAATTACGAGTACTACAGAAATAGTAACTCATTTAGTAGTACGACACGTCAATGAAAACCGGCCGGCATGTTTCAAGTTTTTTTGTATCTTGTTTCTCTATTCACTTTGCGCTGCTCGCTTTTGAGCATGCTTTTGTGTCTGTTTCGCAAAAGTGAGCGAAACGAGAGCTTTTTACGCTGCTGTTGTTTTTGTTGTTGCGTTCGCTTTTTGATTTTTATGAAAATTTTGTTGTTTTTCGCCAGCGACTGTACTTGGTGAGCAAGCAGACTTTCAAACATACAAATATTTAATTCAAAACGAGTTTATTTGGTTCTGTTGAGGTCCGAAATGCTCTTTCGCTCACTTGTCACTACTTTTTTACGTTTTACTACAAATTACGGATACTCCGTCTGTTTAGATAATGCGTTATATACATGCAAGTCTGGTAAAAAATATACTAAAATTGTTTCAGAAATAATTTCCCTCGGTGTCACTTTAGAGCCCTAAGAGAACTGTACAGAAAAACTATATAAACCTCAGTATACATTTTATGGCATCAATTACATACATACATACATATGTATGTACATATATCAACACGTCTAAAGGTCCACAGCTTAAAATTGTTTGATATGGTCCAATAAGATCATTTTTGTTTCTATCCTCTTGAGGTTAGATCTATGTAACTTAAAAGTTGTTCGTAATTTGCCATTGTAAAAACGTAGCCGTCTCCAAATTGCTCTAGGCATCTTTGCAATGCGCAATCCGTATCATTTCTTTCCAATTTTCAAGCTTATACACAATTTCCTAAAAAGAGTGTGTAATCAAACACTGTTGATATTTTTGTTCATCAAGGGACCCATTTATTTCTGAGTTTCCTACCCAGTAGCAGCATTCCGTTCACTCAATCATATCTAGAGGAAATAGGCCTAACATAGCAGTTATTTAGGCTTTTAAGTGCTCCGTCAGACCGTTTTCCTTATCGTTATATCAAAAAGTCACATGACGAAAAATAGCCCGGTCTGTAGCAAGCTTACGAGCACTAGTCTCTAAGTTGTCCATACAATTATGAATGAACTCCTTTTCATGCTCCCTCTGTGCATACATTTGTAGGTATGTAATTCAAGAATGCGCCTTTCTCGACTCATGAAAAGCGAAGGAGTGGTATTTATGGCATTTTTCAAATTTACCGTTATAGTGATGCTATAATTGAACTGAAGAAACTAAGACTTTTTTATCCCGAATTAGTCGGGTCTACGTAACCAGAACTCTTGTAGAACCCCCAGAGGTGATCTAGGGACTAGTGTGCGGAGCATACCGAAATTGGAAGACTTCTCCAGTCTGCTGAATAGTAGTGAAAACACAACACCTGGAAATGGTGAACCTATTGCCATTTCTATGACGATGGCGCAGACGGTCCATTGCCCGACCATGAAGACGTTCGATTAGCAAATTTGCCGATGGATTTACAAAGAAGCTGATGCATGCTCCTTATAAGTTCTACGCCGCCGTGTTTGTTCTTCAGGCGGGCAATTGCTATTCGAACTTCTTCATGGTCGGGCAATGGAACGTCTGCTTCATCGTCATCGATTGGGAAATCGGGTTCTCCTTCTCCTGGTGTTGTGCGTTCACTGCCATTCAGCAGGCTGGAGAAGTGTTCCCTCCATAATTTAAGTATGCTCTAGGCATCAGTGACTAGATCACCTTTGGGGGTTCTACAAGAGTATGCTCCGGTCTTGAAACCTTCTGTAAGTCGCCGCATTTTTTCGTAGAATTTTCGAGCATTACCCCTGTCGGCCAGCTTATCAAGCTCTTCATACTTACGCATTTCGGCCTCTTTCTTCTTCTGTCTACAAATGCGTCTCGCTTCCCCCTTCAACTCTCGGTATCTATCCCATCCCGCACGTATTGTGGTCGATCGTAACGTTGCGAGGTAAGCAGCCTGTTTTCTCTACGCGGCGACACGGCACTCCTCGTCGTACCAGCTGTTCTTTTGTACTTTCCGAAAACCAATGGTTTCGGTTGCAGCTGTACGTAAGGAGCTTGAAATGCCGTCCCACAGTTCCCTTATACCGAGTTGTTGACGAGTGCTCTCAGAGAGCAGGAGTGCAAGCCGAGTAGAAAATCGTTCGGCTGTCTGTTGTGATTGCAGCTTCTCGACGTCGAACCTTCCTTGTGTTTGGTGGCGCGCGTTTTTTGCTGCACAGAGGCGGGTGCGAATCTTAGCTGCAACAAGATAGTGGTCCGAGTCGATGTTAGGACCTCGGAGCGCACGCACATCTAAAACACTGGAGACGTGTCTTCCGTCTATCACAACATGATCGATCTGGTTGGTAGTTTTTCGATCCGGAGACAGCCAGGTAGCTTGATGAATCTTTTTATGCTGGAATCTAGTACTACAGATAACCATATTTCGGGCCCCGGCGAAGTCGATTAGCCTCAACCCTTTTGGGGATGTTTCGTCGTGGAGGCTGAATTTACCGACCGTAGTGTCAAATATACCTTCTTTGCTCACCCTGCCGTTAAAGTCGCCAAGCACGATTTTGACATCGTGGCGGGGGCAGCTCTCATAAGTGCGCTCCAAGCACTCATAAAAGACATTTTTGGTCACATCATCCTTTTTTCCGTCGGGGCGTGGGCGCAAATCAGCGACATGTTGAAGAACCTCGCTTTGATGCGGATTGTGGCTAGACGTTCATTCACCGGAGTGAATGATAGTACTCGGCGACGGAGTCTCTCTCCCTCCACGAATCCCACACCAAACTTGCGCTCCTTTATATGGTCACTGTAGTAAATGCCACAAGGACCTACTCGTCTCTGTCCTTGTCCCCTCCATCGCATTTCTTGGACGGCGGTGATGTCAGCCTTTATTTTCCCGAGGACATCAACCAGCTGGGCAGCGGCACCTTCCCAATTAATTATTTCGTTTGCCGTGGTCGTCATCAAAAGGGGGTTTCTCATCCGAGGCTGTTGGTAGTTTTTCATTAGGGTGAGCTTTTTACGTGGCGGGTCCCAAACCCAGCGCACAACCCTATTGGGATGTTTCGCCTTCTCACTTTAGCTCGCCTTCGAACGGATGTTCTTAGGCTACCCAGAGGATACTTGGTTAAAGACCGGAAGTCGTGAGCTGCTTGAGTCATATGTAAAAGAATCGTTTCTGGCCACACCAAAGTGAATGGCGATCGGAGAACTTTCCTCACTTGCGTGAACTTCTACACATGACTCCATCCTTTTTTTATTAGCAAGATATTTTCATGAAATTTGGTATGGATTATTATACAAGACAATGATACAAACTCCGAACATTTTGTTCCGATCTGCTCATTATAGCATGTAGCTGTCATACAAAATGGCCAATCAAACTGAAGTCTTTGCATGGAAATCCTTCTTATTTGACAAGATATCTTCACATAATTTGATTATTCCCAAAGCAGCGCTATGACCTCCGAACAAATTGTGAAGATCAGATTACTATAGCAAATAGCTGTCATAGAAACTGACCGAATTAAATCAAGACTAAGATTTTTTTTATACCTTTTAATGCTAAAAGGATTGCACCTGTGAAATGTACTATCGCAGTGCTACCAATATTAAAGAATTTTTTTTGTTTTTTATTGTTTTTTTTAATTTAATTAATTATTTTTATTTTTTTCTTTTCAGATCTCATATCTTACGTGTCTGTCATATCTTTAATGTGCTTTAGTAATAGACGAGAATTTGAATTCTCTTAGTGTTTAGTCATTTAAAAAGTTCCAAATGAATTCATTTTTAAGTTGAAATTAATTTCGGCAGCCGTTCAGCGGCTAAGAATCTCAGGTCCAACGAAATGTGTGTTCAAATCTATAGTACAAAGCAATCATATTCCATAAGTGTTAAAGTCAGTATTCCATCATTCTCGAGCGGCATCAACTCCACCTATATAAAATCATGTCCACCAAAGCCAAAGGTAAGTGGTCGGTAAAAAATTAAATATATTTACTTTGCACAAATCGATAATTGAAATACAAACTTCTTGTTTACCGAACTTATTATTTATGACTCCAACTTACTTACGCTTAATCAGGCTCCGGCAAAGGTCTTCCGGACTTTCAGTCCGCCATTGACGGTGTGCTTCCGCAATTAGCGACCACCTACATACTATATATTTATGCGCGCCACTCCCTCCCTGTCAGCGCTTTACGCATTCGCTAATGACAACTAACCTAACCTACAGTAAAACCATTGCAAATTTTAATTGTCATGCCCGTAAGAATGCATTTTTATTATACTTACTTGTACAACAAGTCAATTTCGTTGTTCGAGTGTGTGCGAGTATTACATACTTCTGTGTAAGTATGTGTGTATATGAGCACTTCACACTTGAAGTGTCGCAGTCAATGTTTGTTTACATTTTTATCACCTTTCTACTTAGTATATGTGTATACATAAATGTATATAAGTATGCGGCTTAAATATGCTTTACTTGAGCTAACTGCATTTGCCATTTTTTCGCTTCCCTATATGATAACGTTGAAGAAAGCTTTCAAGTCATTTGTCATTATGATAATAATTAATCAGTGGGATCCTTGGGCACTTTATAAATTCCGGTTCCACATATCACTCAAGTATTTTCGAAATTATTACAATCAAAACTACGCTCACTGAAACTGATTTCTAATTTGTTGTCTCTGGGAACACATGGTTGGTGTTCATGGCCTAACATAAGTCAAGCAAGGACTACTATTTATCATTATTGAGCAAAGTGTTAATGTGAACCTTGGTTCTGAACCTCACTGATGAGAGTCTTGACTTTATTGCTGAGGATAATTTGTGTGGCCAATGGGAGTCATTGTCTTGAGGCGAAAAAGCACTTTCCAAACTAAAATAAGTATATAAAGGTCTCTAATATTAAAATTTCCCAAAGAATAATTTCCGGTTACATTCTGGGCCACTTAATCCAAATTATATACATATGTAAGTCATATTTCCTCTTTGTTAAAAAAATTGTATTTTATGAAAAATCACATACAAAATTTGAACGTGTTTTCAATAAATCTACAAAATATCAAACAATTATGGGATATGGGATTCACAGCTAAAAGTATCTCTTTCTTTGTTATGCTAAACTCTAAAATAATTTGGAATACAGTCGCCTGAAGCTTACATTCTTCATGGGAAATCAAAATACATAATATATAAAACCTTCCAAGGCTTCTTTAGGTAAAACTTTCCTGTAATTAGTCTCCCTCCAGTCATTATATTAAAGTTATGAGCCAATGCCAATGTTTAAGAAAAAGTATCCACTTAATTTCAGTAAAATATCACACATTTTGACCTTTTTTGAAAGTCGGAAGTCAGTATATCGGCTTTATTCTGGCTAAGGAAAGATTCGGTATATGGGCAGAGAAGCAGCCGTCAGAGTTCGGTTTGGCGACTCCATGATCCAAGTGATCCGGTATGAATTCGAAGTGTGTGGGGATATCTGAATGTTTAGATACGTCTTCTTTTAAGAACTTAGATCATAATCTGAGTCTGAGTCTGATAGCAACTTTCGCAGCCATACACCTATGTCTAAGGGCACTGTGTGCAAGATGGCGTTGAGTGCCATGGTTGGAGTGGACCCTAGTGCAGCACACATGCTGATGAGTGCCGCCATTTGAACGCTCTCGAATTTCTTTGCAAGTATGGTCTGCTCTAGAGCCATTCATCACATAAAGACTCCATAAAACATAATGAGCTTGACTATGGTACCGTAGAGCCAGAGGACTACTTTCGGTGAGAGATTCCACCTTTTGCAAATACCTCTTCTACAGCAGTATAGGGCAATCGTTGCTCTTTTTGCTCTCTCTCCGATATTCGGTTTCCACGAAAGCTTCCTATCCAGGATAAGCCGTAAATATTTACCTTCCCTTAACTTTGCTAAGATGTCTTACATAGTAACCGATATATACGGTACCAAGCAACTAGGACTAATATTGGTCAGATATTATCCAGTTTTGGTATCATAACATATTATTAGTAGAAAAAGAAACGTCAAAGGTTGACCGATATATGATATGAAGTCATCCGGAAATGTTTCAAATCCTTCTATCAGGTATATGGATCGGGGGTTCACCTATTGCTATTAGCAAGAGATGTCCGAATGTCTCTCAGATTGAGGTTGATTGTGATCTGGAGCTTGAAAAATGATGGTCCGATTTCGACTATTTTTAGACTTGAAATTGCATACCTTAAGAGACTATTTGCAAGGCTTTATTCATTATTTTATTCTATAAAACACGTATACCAAATTGCAGCAAGATACCTTAGGTTTCACTCTAGTAACAGTTAGCCATCTTGATTAGTTCAATCATTCAAGTGAACAAAACCACTATACTCTGTAGCAATATTTTGCGAGAATATAAAAATATAGGCTAAATGCATATGACTTAATTTTCGTAATTTGAAGATATTTGATTAACATTATTTATCTCTATTTGTATTACTCCCACTTCTCTGACATACATACTTATATATTTATGCATTACTAAGTAATGGCGCTATTATCAGTGCCACTCTACATATTAGTAATATACATACATACATATGTATGTATGTTTATAAGTATGTGCATTAAAAGTACACACAAATGGCATTGCGCTTTTCAAAATGACTTATATTATTTATGTGGGTATGTGTGTATGTATGTATCCTTGTCCGTG
The DNA here is from genome assembly GCF_016617805.1 of Bactrocera tryoni. Classification (NCBI taxonomy): domain Eukaryota; kingdom Metazoa; phylum Arthropoda; class Insecta; order Diptera; family Tephritidae; genus Bactrocera; species Bactrocera tryoni. The sequence goes on along the minus strand of NC_052502.1, from coordinate 54,854,416 downwards.
CACTCGGTGATACTCGGTTTGTTTACGTTTTGCTATTCTTGTTTGATTATCAATAGAACACATACCTACCATATTGTTTTTGTTATTGTGCAATGCAATTTATTTATTATTCATAACTCTATATTCGCAACGTGCCAACACAAATGAAAACTTTTCAGTTGCTGAATTGAAAGCTTGCGTTGTTGTACACTTGCCACGTGAATTTATACTATGTTTGCAGTGGGCATTGCAATATTTTGTTTTTAGCTTATATATTACTTATTCCATTTCTTCAGTCTTTTGTGTAAACATGCTAAACTTTAGTTTTGTTTACAATTCACCATTTGTTGATATACAAATTGTGATGGAAGCGCTGAAAGAAAAGCTTTCAAGATGGCATGGGGTCGAGCGGAGTGAGCGATGCATTTTTATGCGTGTTTATAGAAAAGTCGGAAGTTTGCTATTTATATTTGAAATAAATGCAATCGGTTTAATTAATTGTTATTTTGTCATTGAAAAATATTAGAAATTACCTTGGAATTTTTTGCTCACAGAATAGTTTGTTAGGCGTCGTCAATTCACCAATGTTCGGCTTGGCATGTTTGAGCTCTGCTCCCTTATCATTAAAATTACATATGAAGGCATCATCAATATTATCTCATTGAGTTTAATTAAAGAGATTATATCGATAATTCATTAAAGTGAAGTAATCTCTTACTATTCATTTTGGTTACAATTATGCCAGTATATTTAGTTTATACCAGTTGTTTGTTCGTTTCGCCACTATAGAAAATCTTGGCTTAAATCAATGAAAACTCTCATGAATATTCTTCTTTTTCCACAAGGTTCCTGAGTATTGGTCATCAGATAAATCAACAGATTAGCATTAGTATTGTTGAGGGATATTAGTAAATTTATTAAGGCGTTAGCCAGTCTTATCTTTATTGTAAAGGGGTCAGTAGGGGAATCTTTTTTCAATTTGTGTTTTTTTTTTTGCATTTTCTGTTCCTTATACCCTTAGAATTATTGTAGAAACCCACTTTACCATTGGAAGGTTTCAAAAAAGGCCGAAAAATAATAATACCGCTCGACGTTCGGCGCGCTCGGAGTACACCTCAAACTTAAAACGCGTTTTTCTCAAAACACACTTGTTTAAACTGGCGGACATAATTCTGGTCGAACTACTCAACCGATTTGCTTATTTTTTTTAATGTTCACAAAACGCCTGGCTATCATCCCTATATACATACATACTTATATTATAATTCATTGACTGTTATGACAAAATTTATGTAGAAAAACATGGTAAAAATTAAAAAAAAACTTAATTACTTTTGTTTTTATCAACATTTTTTCATGATTCTAGTAGGGACGATAACCATTCACGTACTTTTTAGGAATAAATTGGGTTTTTGTGTTTCAGATGATCCAAACATGAGAAATCGTGTCCGCCAGAGAAAAAACGTATCTCATTCACCCAGCAATTTCTCCAAAAAATTCGGAAAAAAATTTTTTATACACTACTATATACCTCATGATATGTAAAAAAGTACTATTATAGAATAAAAATTTCTATGAAAAAAATGTGATAAAAACAGGCCAGATTACCCTACTGACCCTACTAAGACAGACAGACTGTAATATTATGCGCACGATAAAAAAAATTAGCAGAATCTCCTTCAATAGAGAAATTTACTGACTTTAAAAAACGTTGACAAATGGAGAAAGTTTATAACATATGTAACAAAATATTTGGTTGTTGCAGTCTCTTGACTTTCTATGGGACCATCAAATCATCACTAAAAAAATTTAGCCAGGTTTCCTTGGTTATTGCAGTTTCTTGTAAGCATTTTTTTGGTGATCAATTTGGTTCAAGTCATCACTGCAAGATTTTGTTAAGCGTGTACATATTTAGACCAGTTTTACTATAAATATTTATAGCAGTTTTCTTGGCTACTACAGTCTATAGAATTGCTCTAGGATCATCAAATCATCACTATACAATTTTGCTATACATTTACATACATATACTTAGACCAAGTTTTCTACAAATATTTAGGCCAGTTTTTTGATTATTTCAGTGTGTTGAAACAACTGTTTTGGGATCATCAAGTTTTCGCCATAAATTTTACATATACATTCGTATTTAGACCAGTTCTACTTAACATATTTAGACCAGATTTTTAATTATTTCAGTCTCTTGAAATAACTGCTTTGGTATCAAGTCATCACCATAAAATTTTATGTATTCATATTTAGGCCAGTTTTATAATAAATACTTATACCAGTTTTTTTAGCTATTGCAGTTTCGTGAAAGAACTTTTTGGGTTCATCAATTCAACATTACACAATTTATCTATACAATTACATACTTATTTAGACCAGTTTACTATATATGTATATTTAGACCAGTTTTTTTAACTAATTCAGTCTCTTGAATAAACTGCTTTGGGATAATTAAATCATCACTATACAATTTTTCTATACTTACTAAATGTATACATATTTAGACCAATTCTATTTTATACATTTAGACCTGTTTTTTGGCTATTGCAGTCTTTTGAAAGATCTGATTTGAGGTCATCAAGTTATCACTACACAATATTTAGACCAGTTTAATATATGTACATATGTATGTACATACATATTTAGACCAGTTTCCTCATAATTTGTTTATGTCGCAATAATATAAATCTTAAAATATTTATTCTTTTTTAGTTGTAAGTCAATACTCATATTCGTCCAGTTTCGTTTGTTTGTTTTCTAAACTGTCGAAGAGTTCAGTGCTTCCAAACTACTGATTTGACCAAATAACGATAGTTCTTTAACAGTGCTGCCAGTTGCTTTAACAGTTGATTTTATATGTTCGATTCGTTACTCTCTTTTGGCGATGTTTGGCGAATCGCTACAGCAGATATTGTTTTGATTCTTCTCAGCACCTTTCTTATTCCCCTTTCACCTTTCTTATTCCACCAAAGAATAATATTGACTAACGGTTGTTTTTATTAATTTATACATGTACTTATGTACATATGTATATGTGAATGTTATAGTTTGCTTCTAAAAAAGTATATGATGAAGTTGAATTGAAATTCAGTATTCAAACTAAAAGTAGGGTGTCTTAACTTCGACAGTGCCGTCGGTTTCCATTGTTGCGTATTTATAAATGAGTTCCGCTGCCCTAAGTATTATGTAAATGATTATCAGATAATTTTTTTTTGACTTTGTGAATATTATTTGCAAATTGCAACGACTATCGGCTGACACTCATTCATAGATATTCCGTCTACAAAGTTGCCGTTGATAATTTTGTAAGGCTGTCAGCACTTTGAGCGCATTTTCTGATTAGTAATTTTCAATTCCATGAACAACAAAAAAGAACATTGTCAATACATACGCTTTCCCAAAGTACAAAATACTTATGACGCAGATACCTATGCATTTGAAAACCATTCGCGCCTTCTGACCGATTTATGTTCCGCATTGCTTTTAAAAAATTACAATGTACATATTTTAGAGTGCGAAGTGCTAATGTTCCGATTCGCTTGTAATTTTCATATATCATATTCATACACGCAATTATTATGGTATAGTGTCATGATATTTTACACATTCGTTCGCAGTCTATGACGCAAAAGAATTGGAGGTTCATAAAGCTTTCGCTTCTATCAAATGTTACATAAAGCTGCTTAAGATAAGAACTTCATGTAATTGTTATTCATTTTTCATGAAAGTGGTATAATATCCATGGTAGGTAAGTACTAGTTGAACCCAAAAACACAGACACAGATTGACGTATATTTAGTTTATTTTATAAAAGATAATGACAGAAGTGGATGAGCCATGTGAGTGTATGACAGTTTCATATCTTTACAAGCTGAACGATCAAAATGAAGCCCTTTGTTGTGATTTATACCAGTTCATTTCGTTATATTATCTCTACTTTCCTATATTTATTTTTATACCAGTTACTTGTTAAATTCTGTACTCTTGTTTTAGCTCTATTTTCTTTATAAACTGTTTTTTTTATTCCAATTCCTTGTTCGATTCGTTACTTCTCATATTTGATCTCTATTTTCTAAAAAAAAAGTTTATTTATACCAATTTTCTGATATTAATTTTTTTGATTTATACTAGTTGTCTATTCGTTACGCTACTTCTTTTATTTTATTTCCTAAAATTGTTTTTATTTATACCAGTTATTTGTCGATTCGCTAATCCTCCCATTTTATTTATATTTTCCTATATTACTTTTTTCGATTTTGACCTGTTGTTTCTTCGATATGCTACTTCTTTTATTTTATCTCTACTTTTCTGTACATTTTTTATACCAGTTCTAGTATCGATCCACTTGTCCTATTTTATCTCTATTTTTCTATAAATTTTTTATTTATACCCGTTTTTTGTTCGATTCGCTAATCATCCTATTTTATTTCTATTTTCCTATATATGTATATATTTTTCGATTTATACCAGTTGGCTACTCCTCCTCTTTGATCTCCCCTTTTCTGCACATTTTTTTACGAGTTCTATATTTGATTCACTATACATTTTTATTTATGCCAGTTGTTTGTTCGATTCACTACTGTCATTTCGTTTCTATTTTCCTATATTATTTCTCTTGATTTGTACCAGTTGTTGCATTGGCTCGCTACTCCTCCCATTTTTTCTTTATGTAATTGTTTTTATTTGTACCAGTTGTTTTTTGTTCGATTCGCTAGTCTTCAAAGTTTGTCAAATCGAAACAGCTTTTTTAAGCTATGAATCTTATTTTGCATATTTGTCTATCAATCATCAATTTCCTCACAAAATGTCATTGCTAGTACATGATGAGTTGCAAGTGGCGATTTCACAATATCAGAGCTTTGCAAATAAGTGAAATTATCACTGAGAATATATATGTACTATATACATACTTATGTTCATACATATGCACTTGTATTCTGGAATTATAAATATGAATGAATAAAATGCACTTTGCCTTGTATTGCACTGAGAATTTCGCCACAAAGTGCACAACAATTATTTCGAATGCAAGCATGCACGCACAAATACAGACAAACATGACAGCAGATGCATATGAGTAACTGTTTTTGTTTACTTTCTCTGTCAAGCGTGCGAGTATTAGACTGTAAAGTGGCATCGAAATAAATATGTATGTATACTACGTTTAACGTTAACTGATAAACTAATATCGCATGTCAACAATCATTAGGAATCATATACATATACAAGTATATGTATGTATGTACATACATATGTATGTATGTATATAGTACCTTTGACGAATGTGAGTAGTAGAGTGAATTTATCAATATTCCATAATTGGTGAGTTTAAGCTAATTTTGGTATAATAATCATAAAAATTAAAAATAATTTTTGTATTATTACAATATTATGACGATCTTTTCAAATACAATAGGTGAGCGTTTCTGTAGGGTAAATACGTTGGTGTTAGCCTTAAATTTGAATTTAATTAGAAGATTTGTCTTCATGACCGATGTATATATGTACATAGGTATGTATGTTTATGGAAGCCATATATAAGCAAAGGGACTAAAATCATTATTAATACACACAGTGGGGGACTTTGGTATATCCGGGTGTAAAATTTAATGTCTCTGACCATAAAATGCTATGTGTAATGAGTGGAGTTATAATCCGATTTCATCCATTTTCACAATGTTTATCAAAAACGCAAACCTACGAGTAGTACAAAGCCTTCAAAGACGGTCGAGAGGTCGTTGAAGACTTGCATCGTTCTGGACGACTTTCGACCTCTTCAACGGTATTTGCAAATAGTCAGGCAAGTGTTAGAGAGATGGCAAGAGATCTCGATATCTCTCGCGAGGCCGTTCGAATGATTCTGGTGGATATTTTGGGTATGAAACGCGTTCTTGCTCTACTCGTCCCGATAAAGCTGAATTTTTCTCTAACAGAGTACCGTAAAGTCTCTTTGGACATGCTTGATCGTGCGAATTCCGATCCCACATTCATGGAGAGCATTATAACTGCCGATTAGGGACATGCATTTATGACTTTGACATGCAAACAAGTCGACAATCATCGGAATAAAGGGGAAAAAACGAGCTGAAAAAAACCACGCCAAAGCCTCTAAAAAATCAAGATGAAGCTCATTGTTTTTTATTCGATATTCGTAGTTTGTTGCATCATGAAGTTGTTTTGGAGGTACAGACGGTCAATAAGGAGTTCGATTTGACCGTCTTGAGGCGTTTGTGTAAGAACATCCGTCAAAAACGATCGGAATAGTGGAAAAACAATTCGTGGACTATTCACGATGATAATGCACCATCGCATCGAGCCACGATTGTGACCGAATTTAAAGCCAAAAACGCAATAAATACCATCTGTATTCACCAGAGTTGGCTCCGTGTATTTTTTTTTTTTTGTTTCCCACACTGACAGTGCCGCTCCGTGGAACCCGTTTTCAGTTGATCGAAAAGTTAAAACAAAATTCGCTCAAGGAGCTGAAGGCAATACCAAATTTTTCTCCAAGCAATGACCTACGATAAACATAATCAAACATTGTCAAAATAACAGCGTTTAAAAAAATTTAATTTTACCCAAAATTTTTGTTGCTTCTTTGCTTCTAGGTAGGTAGGTAGGAGTGCAGCCCTATCGGGCTCAATTAGCACTTGATGTGCCATTTTGATACACTATTCGTAGAACCACCTGTATCTGCTATTACGTTTCACCTTCTCTCTCAAACCATTTTGAGGTTTCGATGAAACTACTTATGTCCGATATGCTTTTGGTGGAAATCCATTCAAGATTTGGTGCTTGGTGGATTCCGAGTGTTTTGTGTCGGATCTGTGCTAGAGCTGGGCATTCGCAGAGAAAGTGGAAAATTGTTTCCTTGTTCCCTGCTACTCCGCAGCCACGGCAGATATCGTTGTAGGGACAATCCCATTTTGGAGGCATGTTCCCCAAATGGCCAGTGCCCTGTTGTGGTAGCTGTTATTCTGTAAATACTTTTTCTTGACCTATTTAATAAATCATTTGTTCTTTTCCTGTCATATGTTGGCCATAATTGTTTAGTTATGACGCATTTTGTAATGTTTTCCACCTGTTGTTTGCAATTTGCTGAAATTGTCTATTGATCTCTCCTTTTATCGATCCTAGCGGGCTTGGTATTAGCTCCGCCTCGGATTCATTGAGGAAAGCTCCTGCCTTTGCCAACTCGTCTGCTTTCTCGTTACCGAAAAAGTTCCTGTGTCCGGGAACCCAGATCAAGTTTAGCTGGAGCTTGTCTTCTATTGAGCTTAGTGCTCTCTTGCAGCTGTGAACTATACTGGAATTTGTCATGGGTGAAGACAATGCCAGGAGGGCCACCTGGCTGTCCGTAAATATAGTTGCTTTATGTATATTTCCCGTGGTTTTCTAATAGAACCTCGCAGGCTTTTTCTATGCCTAGTACTTCTGCTTGGAAGATGCTAGCCGAGTTCGGTAGACGTATAGAGAGAGATATGCCTAGATCAGCGGAGAATACCCCCGTGCCCCCTCCGCAGTCCATTTTGGACCCGTCGGTATAGACTGAGGTGGTATCTTCCTCTACTATTGAACCTCTTCTCCATTCTCGTCTAGATGGTATCCTCACCTGGAAGTGTCTACTGAAATCCAGCTTTGGGAGAATGTAGTCTGATTTGTTAATAGTGAACTTGTTTAGAATTACACTATGTCCGTAGTTCAGCTGTTTCCAACCTCCCAATTCTTCTTCTTCTAAATATATAATAAAAATTTAACGTAAAAGTAGGCTACGTATCATATCAATTTTTTAGGTGATCCATCTGTAAAATTTAGACGAATTGTTCTCTTCACCTTCTCAACTTTACAAAAATTATACGCTCGGAAGTTGTCGCACTTTTACTAGATTAACAATACCGTTATAGGGCAAGTTTAATACCCTTTTTTATTGATTTTTAGACCATGGCAAAGTGTTGTGACAAGCAATGTAAAAACCAAAATTTTTCCGAAATAGCTTAGATATTTCAGGTGGTACGCACAATAAGGCTAGTTTTGACGCAACGGAGAAAACACATTCGCTTTAATGAACAAAATATTTGAAAATCATAGCGCAAACGCTTATATCCCTTAAATGTATCACAACCCGACAAAATTGGGCACTGAAATAAAGTCCGTCCCACAAGTGTCGGATTTTCCTGCTGGGCTGTGTAAATTGTGCACAAGTGCTCTGTCTCCGAATATTATGCATTTCGCTATGCACATTCACTACGGCCGAAGCAGCGTGAGAAATAGGTTTGTTTACAAATAAAACTCGTAATAGTGCAAGTCAAAACACAAATTGCAAAAAAATATTACAGACTTCAAAAGCGCATTTGCAGATAAACAATTAAATTTGTTTTGTTTCTTTGTGTAGAGGAAAATGCAAATCAAAACAAAACGGTAATAAGCCAAACTTGTTGGTGTTTGCCGGCAAAGCTGCAGCGAGAGCAAGCGCTCCAAGACCCTGATAAAAAAAAAGCCATTTGCTGAGCGATGTTGTTAAAGAGGGCAACGTGAGTTGAACCGGCAGCGTGTAGAAGAGTTTTTGAGCGCGCAAATTGAGTGGAAATTTGTTGAGCACACTGAAAATGCTCTCTTTGTTTAATTTTTTTTACTCGTACTCAAATTTTTAAATTTGATTTACTTGAATGGGAGTAGTATTGCTGAGTTTGGCAGGAGAAAAAGTATTCTTTTTGACAATAATTAAATTTTTCTCAAACTCCTTACGCATACCTACATATTGGGAATGTTCAGTTAAAAAACGTTAGTTTCTTGCCTATATTTTGCTTATTTAGAATTTTTTAACTTAATATGACTTTTTCTTGTTATATTTTTATATTAAGAGATGTAGATTAGACGCTTTCTTTTGTCAGCACATTTTGAACAATTATTTTTGTAAGAAAATATTAAACGTCAATATTTATTGTATTACATAAGGAAGAAGAAATACTCAAGAAATCAAAGATAACAGCAGCAAGCCCGCCTTGCTCTTTCCATCAATCCTATCCTTTACCATACGCCTTGCTTTTCGCTCATCAGCTCAAGTTATCAGTGTGGGATCAAGGGATTCAAAATATCATGCGTCTAAAAAATTATATATAAAATATATTTTTTTAATTAATTATAAATAATTAGTTTTTTTTTGCTTTTAAATCATTCAGCAGTCATTATTGAGGAGTTTTATAGCAGAACATACATACATACTAGTTTCTATTACACAAACATATTTCGATTTCATTAACAGCAACAGCTTAATGACATTGCCACCCTGTCATTGAGCATAAAACAAAAAATATTTTATATTGAATTAAGCTAAATTTTAAAGTTGTTCAATTTTTGTTTAAAGAGTAATTTTTAAACGAGAGTAGCATACCGAATAAACACCGAAAGTCTACGACATACTTTAACATACATACATACATATGTATGTAAGTACACGTACATTACAGCGCTTGTACAAGATATCATACTCGCGTCGAAAAACGCTCTCCTAAAAAGTATCACTATTCTCTCATCTACTCATTTGCCGATTTTCCGTGTTCAGGCGGGGTAATAAAGACACAAAACACTCTATGAACGTTCTTCATTCGTTCGTACGCTTTGAGCCTGTTCGCCGCGTTTATGCGTCGTGTGGTTTAGCCGTTGCTGTAACAGCTGTCACCGCTATCATCGCTCTACCCGTGGGTATTTGTTTTGCGTCGTTCTGACTTCAATTTCATTTTGAAAGCGAAAGACGATGGTCAAAAAATTCTTGTAGCAAAATTTGCCAAGAAACGTTCGTCAGTCAAACTACCTACAACTATAGCCAGATATATAGTATACCCGAGTGGTGTTGTGAAAATTATAAAAATTCATAAGAGAATTTTTTTGAGGCGGTTATGCTAATATACCACCATTATATAACAACAACTACAACTGAAATATTTTAAAACCAACGTTGGCATTCACAGTCAACATCATTCCACCACACAACCTGCAACGCAAAGAATATATTGCGCTCAAATCAAATCAAAATCGGAAATCGTGAAATAATTAATACAAAGTTTTTGTCCTTTTTTGCGTTTTTCTAAGCCAGTTAATAATCATAATTTTTTTGAACAATAAAATAGCAAGAAATTGCGTGTGTTAAGAAATTTGAAAATAAACGTGAAATTTACTTTTTTTGGATCCCTTTGTTCAACAACGAACAAACAATAGCTGCAGCCAACTAAAGCGGAGTCAATAATTTCGTGCTTTTCCTGCAATCATCATTAAATAATGAAAATATATCCTCAGCGATATTGTGTACTTTCTCAACTGGAACTGGAAGTGGACTCTTTTTAATTAAATTGTGCAAGATTTGTTTTCTGTGCAAATACCAAAAAGAAGAAGCGCAATAGTCGAAATAAAAATACTTTCGACTAATTGCAAGAACTCAACTAAAAAATATCGTGAAATTGTTTTAAGTGCAGAAATTCAGTGAATAGCCTTTACAACGCAGGCAATTAAATTTCGTGCACAACTAAAAATATTTGAAACGTGATTTACCTATATAATTTCTGAGCGACAACACCAGCTAATTTAGCCGGCGAAGTCACAGCAAAAAATACAAAAAGCTGTGAGCAATTGTTGTCATGCATAGAGTTGAAAACAATACGAAATCATTAAAAATCACGAAAATTCGGAACTTTGCAAACAATAAACAAAAGAAGAAACTCAGTGCTAATATACTCTTATTACACAATTTGTGTAACAGTTTTTGTGGGCAAAGTCTAAATGTGAATAAACAAATATTAAAATCAATAAACGTCGCGTACGACAATTTTAATTCCAAAAAACAACTCACAAGAATATTTACGGCAACAAGTCTATTTACGAAAGTCGACTTAAATATTGTTGTTTTACCTGCTTTGCGCATAGAGTGAGACCTTGAAAGGCATTTAACTAACAGCAAAATAGCTTGGAATATAAAACTACGAAAAATAGTTGAATAGAGGAAAAAAGAGGGAAGAACCGCTACTATTAAGCCGAAGTCGTCCTCCTCTTCATCCAAAACAATTCAACGCAAATTCCAGTAGAGCCATTTGTGGTGAGCTAAAAACACAAGCACAAAAGGCAGAGGCTAAGCAAAAGCCAAATTCTAGAAGGAAAAATAGCAACGCGAACCTACCTTCCAAGATTGTGCGGGGTAGGCAAACGCTCGTTCAGACAACACTACGCCAGCAAAGGTCAAAGTGACAGTAAACGGGAATAGAGTGTTTAATCGCTTCCTGTCGCCCAAGCAGCGCGTACTATTTTTTAATTGTTATCCCTGACGAGTGCAAAAGGCGCGAAAAACATTTCGTTTCGAAATAAGTGTATTTGACTAAATTGAAAAAAATATAATACGTCTATTTGGTTGATAAATTTGAAAAGTGTAAAATAAATTTAAAAACCACTTGACAAGGTGGACAACATTGAAAGGACGATCGAAGTTGCAAAACACTTACCTGTCCTCCACTACTAATTACTTTTTTTTACTACAAAAAAAGGATTTTTACAACAATTGAGCAGAGGTAAAGTGAATTTTTATTTGACAAAATATATACATGTTTTTAAACATTAGATATATAAATATTTTAATCACAATTTCATTGAAATTTCGCTTCATCAAAAATTAATTGTATAAAATCAATTTCAAGTTGTCTTTGAAAGCAACTTTTAACATCTCTGCAGCTTACTCCAATAAACGCAGTGTCTGGCCATTGTTCTGTTAAAGTTACCGGTACATTTTTTGTTTTACTGCTCCTTCTCACCTGCCATTGTTCACATAAGTATGACATCTTTAATAAGTCAATACATAACTAGTAATAAATAACGGTGCTATTTTAAGTTTATTTTTTCCTTTGTCCCTTTTGAAAATGCAATCATTGAATAAATTAAATTATATTAATTTTTTTGCATGCATTTTTACAAAAAAATATTTTTAATTAATTAAATTAGATAATTTAAAGAAAAAAGTAATATTCATTCTAGATTTTTTTTTTCGAATATAGGATACTTAATCAATTTCGATCTCGTATGCAATCTAAAAAAATAATTATAGTAAATTAATTTAAAAAAATATTATAGTTATTTAATTAAAAAAATTATTATATTTAATTAAAAATATAATTTTAACTTTTAAATAAAATTAGGAAAATTTAATTAATTAAAAAAATGTGTTAATAAATATATTTTTTTTAATTAATTCTACTTTTTTAGTTAATTTATTTATAATTCTTTTTTTAATTGCCGAGAAAATTTATTTATAATTACAAGTTTTACAAGTTTTTTTTTTTTAATTAATTATTAATTTTTTGTACTAAGTTGGATATATTTTTTTATTAATTACAATTATTTTTACAGTAATGTCATATAACTGTCACCTAAAACTCACAACCAATTTTTTATACGTGTATGGCATCAGCAATAATTTTTTGCGCCAACATTATCACTTCGACGTACTTTTATTATTTATTTACCTATGTATGTACATACATACATACATATGTACATGCATAGATAAACACATATAGAATGTTACTGTTATTTTGCGCATTCCTTCCATTTGTTGTTACTACGTTTAATGTGTATAATGATAAAAAGCCTATCATTAAACCGCCAGCTTACAGCCACTTGCAAATTTATTTAGACAGCAGCAACAATAACAATGAAAACATTGCCGATGACGTGGGCTGTCAATTTGCAATTTCGCTTTGGGTGGCTGTAGTGTTGTAGGCGTAATTGTACAATAAGACGCTGCTCTCTGGGTGCCGCTGCGTTCCAATTACAATTTCTGTGAACTTACAGTTACAGCTGTGGCATCAGTTTTTTGCTTCAAGAGCGGGAAGTGCATTTAGGTGCATAGATTTGCTTGCATTTATCTTGATGACGCAGCGTTGCAATTTTATTTTTTCATGGAAATCGCCATAGCTTAAATAAGATATGAATGAGTAATTTAACAACTGGATTTATTTCTGTATAACGTTAAATATCATTTAAATTTTTTTAAATGCTGCGCAATAAATTTATAGCGTTTGCTAACATTGTTGATATCTCAAGTTTTGTATGTACGAGCGAAATGTTGTTCTTTTGCGCAGCGCATACACAAATGTTGTTTGTCTACAAGCTTATTCTACATACATACATACACACATACATATGTAGTATATGGACTCCTGCGGTATATTCTTGGAATTTCGCAATTTGTCATCAATTTTGAAATACATATGTAAGTATCTCTGTGTGTGGCTATTTTGCATTAGAACTTTCATTATTAGCGCTTGAATATCAATTAGACATATTCATTTTAGCAAATTTGTATTTCTTATGCAAAAAGAACTTTTGTACATTATAGTCTATTATATAAAACGCAGTCTTGGTGAATGTTTCGCATAAATGGCGTATTTGCAAAAATAATTTAGCACTTTTTACCGAGTCCCCGCAACATTCACTACAGCTGTGCATTTATTTACAATTTAATTGCACAGTTATCAGCTTACAGGGTAGTGCCAGACTTTCATTTTTCATGGTTATTTATGATTTGCGCATAGAATGCAATTAACGTTTTATGCAGTTTCTGTTAGATTTTTTATGTACATATGTATGTATTTACATATTTTTTATTCAGTAGCAATTGTAGGGTATAGTTTGCTTTTTAATATAAATTATAAAATAAAAATATTAAAAAAATAGTAAAAAATAACATGATAGTAATTTTTTTATATAAAATAAAAAAAGTCGAAGAACAATTGACGAGTTCTTAATATAAAATTAAAAATGTATAAAATCAAATTTTATTATTAATTTTCTTTGGTTTTAAACATATAAAGTAAAAAAAAAAATTAAAAAAATTTTACGAGTTTTAAATATAAAATAAAAATATGCATATGTATGTAAATATAAAAAGAAACGTTTATTATTTTTTTTTGTTTTTGAATGACGATAGTAGTTTTTTTATAATGTATAAATAAAAAAATATTATTTTTTATCTTCATAT